>NC_050105.1:27027066-27126893 GCF_902167145.1 Zea mays
GAGACATGAGCCACCAAACATATCTACACATAATTAAGTCCTTTGAACTAATAGCAACATGAATGAAATTAGTCTACTTCCAGAGTTCACATAGAAAGCAATAAATTATCATGCATCCAAGTGGCAGTAAGATCAGGCCCGAGAAGGGCAGGAGCGAAGTGTGCACAGGCACAGGGCCGCCAAATCGATGGGCCCCAAATTTTTAATTTTTTTTGCTTTAGCTCATTAACAACATAAGTAGATGTTAAGACAAGACCACCGCTGTTTTGTCAGTCTCACGCCACGGTGATTAGATTAGAATACTATTACACCGAATCGTCGTCGTATGGGGTTGGTGTTTTTCTTTACTATACAAGGTCAGTACTGTGTTTACTCTTTTAACATTAGTATTTTATATGGAACAAAACATATTTAAGTTATTTGAGTAAGTGAAATCATGTCTTAGCTATACTATACATATAAATTTTCATATATATTTAGGCTGTCTCCAGCGACTCCTCTATCTTATCTCCTATCATATCCCCTATTTCAAACATCACTCTGCAAATATTATCAAACAGCGACATCTACAGTGTCGTGTCCCCTATTTTACACGATCCACACCGAAGACAGCCTCAGAACCTGGTTGAGTTCGCTCCGGGTCCCCATATTTTAGGAGACGGCCCTGGGCAGTACCTATCTAGAATATCCACAAAAATCAGCCCCGCACATATAACAGCATGCTTATACATGAGCAAATTCAATTAATCTTTGAACTACTCGAGTACTCTGATGCCAATATTGTTTGGGGAAACAGACTGTGGCCCTAGGGTTTATTCCTCACCTCCTTCGTCCCGTGAGCAAGAGCACCTGTGACAGTTATATGCGAGAATCCTTCCCTCCCGTAGTTGCGCTGCTGCATTCGGCTTATGTCTCTCACCAGTGAGTTGTCTGGGTACATCAGAATATCATCAGTGCACTAGAAAAGATTTTCTATAACTGTATCAAAAGAAAGATGCTCACTTCTGTCGCGAAGTCGCAAGAAACTGTCTCAAATCGAATTAGCGTATCTAGAGATACTACTAATTCACACACACACACACAAAAGTAATAGTGAGACCTGGGAGCGGGAGCTAAGGCCAAGCGACAAATTTGAAAGTTTCAGGAAATCCGGGAAGGGGGGAGGTGCACCTCGCGGGCAGGACGACTCGGCTACTGGGAGGGAGGAGGCAGCGGCCGCGAGGACGGACGCGAGGAGCAGCCCGCGACCGACGGCGGCGAGGTGGGGTCTCGGGGCTGCCCCGGTGGCGGGTCGTCGACGCACCATGTTCGGGAGGTGGTATCCTCCTGGAAAGTCCGGTGCCTGGCTCCTGTTTATGAAACAGTCTCCTTCGAAATTCAGCTGCTGCGGCCTGCGGACTGTGAATGTTACTGCTGTGTTGCTTTTTTCTGTATACTAGAGGCGTCTTTCTCCAGCCCGTGAACTGTCAATTGGTTTGGGTTTGTCCAGACAAGCAAAGTAGAGTTTGCTGTGTATATAATTGTGGGAAGCTTTTAAGCAATTTCACATTTAACTAGCTAATTGTTTTCTTTGTTTAGGAAATACTTCCTAACTCCGCATAACTATGGACCTGTTTGCTTCACTTCTCTAGCCAGCCTGGCTCTCATATGGAACCAGGCTATAGCCTAGCTCTCATATGGAACCAGGCTATAGCCTGGCTCTCATATGGAACCAGGCTATATAGAGCCGAGCCAAGGAGATGCAAATACGCTTGTTTGGTTCACTTTGCTAGTCAGCCTGATTCATTAAAGATATTATTTTTTTTGTATGAATACTTGCTGCATGAGATCAAAAATTATTAAATAAATTAAAGATCTATTAATAAACACTAATTATATGTTAAAAATTATTTAATAGACACCAATTACATGTTAATAGACACTAATTATATGATAACAGTTTTAATATTAAGTATATATTTTTTGTTTGAAATATATAGCATGAGTGGTCTAGTTTTGTTCGTAAAAATATCAAGAATACAGATATAAAATCGGTTTGTGATTAAATCTTTTAATTAGAAGGGACATCATGAGCTTTTATGAGGGAAAGAAAAGGAAAGCTATAATATTTTTACAAACAACAAATTGTTGTGTTGCTATTACAACTGACTTGTGGACAGCTCATAATAAAAAAAGAGGATATATGGCCACTGGACATTTTATTGATGATTCATGAACACTTAGAAGCTGCATTTTGAGGTGATTGCATGCTTTTTCTTGTTCTCCAATTATTGCTTGTTGTTAATTTTTTGACGGTTCATGAACATTTTATTGCTTGTTGTCCAATTATTACTTGGAAACTCTATTGATGTCCAGTTATGACTTAGAAACACTACTTCTGTCCAATTATTGCTTTTTGTCAACTTTTGATGATTCATGGATATTTTATTGCTTGTTGTCCAAGTATTACGTAACACTATTGGTGTCCAGTTATTACTTAGAAACACTATTGTTGTCAATTTCATTTTTCCTTGTTGTCCAATTAATATTTTGCAACATTTTATCTAGGTTTACATATGTGCCATGCCCTCATATAGGAGAGGCAATCTATGATGCACAGCACAAGTGTCTCTGGAGTTGGGATATTGATAGGAGGGTAACAATTGTCACCCTTGACAATTGCAGCTCCAACGATGCCATGATTGGTTTAATCGAGACTTTAAGGAAAATGGACGCCGTCCCATTTGACAAGTGATTTGGTGTTTGATGATCAACATAATCGGTGAACTAATGTGTGTGCAAGTGTTTGTGTTTTGTAGTTCACAGGATGCAAAGTGTATTGGACTGAGGCTCTGAGGATGCAACACCTCAAAAGAAGACCTAAAAGACTCATAGAATACTTAAAAATACTCAACACAAGTCTAAGACACAAGACCAAAAGAGCCCAAGAAAAGAAGATTGAAGAATAATTAAGTGGATTGTTGGCTGGCGCGCTGGATCGGTCCGGTGCTGCACCAGACCTGTTACACAGAGAGCTCTGCAATCAGTCTCTAGCCAGGTGACTATCTAGACCGGTCCAGTGGTGCACCGGACCATAGTCCAACGGCTAGTTGCCAACGGTCATCTGACGTGGCATGCACCAGACTAGGTCCGTGTGCACCGGACCTCTGCACTATAGCAGGGTTTGTGTCAGAAGCGGCAATGACTAGCTAACATGGAGGGTTCGGACAAGCGTTCCGGTCTGCACCAGACTGATGTAGCTGAGGTGCCCGATCTTTCGGCGAGTAGAGATAATTCCGATTTGGCGGAAGTTGACCCTTGCGATCCGACTACGACGAGCAAGCCCGAGGCGCCAATGCAATCGCTGAACCAACTCCCTGTGGTTACCGACCTTGCTGATGCGAGATCGGCCTGATCCCGAAGATCGTTTCCTGTGCGCAATCGAAGAACGAACAAGAAAAAGATGCGAGCAATCTAATCTATTACTCGAGGGTGGAGTTCTGAATACACGAAGACAGCGCAGATTTGCGCGTGTTCGAGAGTAGCTAAAGCTAATGTAAAACAAAACTCGGAAAATAAAGGAGGCGCAGCTCCTGTATAAATAGAGAGGGGGCGCAGCCCTAGGGGCGGCCAACCCTAGGTCGTCCATAATGGGCCGCAATTGGGCTGGTCGTCTATTCTTCCGGGCCTTCGTTCTTTAACAACATGATGTAGTTCAATTCTCTTGCACGGGCCCGAGTCACTGGCCCAGGTGGAAGGGGTGGCGCCTGGACTGGGGAAGATGGTGCCTGGGCTGGAGAAGGTGCTGCTGGTGTAGATGTGCTCGTGTTGGTGTTGATGTCCTCATCATCCTCCCCTTCTTGAACTGAAGTCGTCCTCGACGGCAACTCCTCATCTTCTCCCGCATACGGTTTCAAATCTGCAACATTAAAACTAGTGGAAACACCAAACTCCGCAGGCAGGTCAAGGATATAAGCATTATCATTAATCTTGGTTAGTACCTTAAAAGGACCAGCAGCACGAGGCATCAATTTAGAACGGCGCAAAGTAGGAAAACGATCCTTTCTCAAATGCAACCAAACCATATCACCAGGTTCGAAAGTAACTAGTTTCCGGCCTTTACTACCAGTAATCTGATATTTAGCATTGGCAGCAGCAATGTTTTGTTGAGTTTGTTCATGGAGATTAATCATTTGTTCAACATGTGCAAGAGCATCTATGTGTGGAGCGTCCGTAGCATCAAGCGAAAACAAAGCAATAGGCGCCCTAGGAATGTAACCATAAACAATTTGAAAAGGGCACATCTTTGTAGAAGAATGTGTTGCATGATTATAAGCAAACTCAACATGAGGTAAGCAATCCTCCCAACGTTTCAAATTTTTGTCTAAAACAGCCCTAAGCATGGTAGACAGAGTTCGATTAACTACCTCAGTTTGACCATCAGTCTGAGGGTGACAAGTGGTGCTAAACAGCAATTTAGTTCCTAATTTATTCCACAGAGATCTCCAAAAATGACTCAGAAACTTGGCATCACGATCCGAGACTATTGTATTGGGAATACCGTGCAAACGAATAATCTCTCTAAAAAACAATTCAGCAACATTGCTAGCATCATCAGTCTTATGACAAGGTATGAAATGAGCCATTTTGGAGAATCGATCAACAACCACAAAAATGCTATCCCTCCCCTTCTTAGTTCTAGGCAATCCCAAAACAAAATCCATCGAAATATCAATCCAAGGGGAAGTAGGAACAGGCAAAGGCATATACAAACCATGGTTGTTCAACCGTGACTTAGCTTTCTGACAAGTAGTGCAGCGTGCAACAAGGCGCTCAACATCAGCGCGCATCCGAGGCCAAAAGAAGTGGGCAGCCAACACCTCATGTGTCTTGTAGATGCCAAAGTGCCCCATGAGACCGCCTCCATGTGCTTCCTGTAACAACAAAAGACGAACCGAGCTAGCTGGAATACACAGCTTGTTAGCGCGAAACAGGAACCCATCCTGTATGTGAAATTTGCCCCATGGTTTCCCATTAATACAATGGCCGAAAGCATCTTTAAAATCAGCATCGTCAACATATTGATCTTTTACAGTGTGCAAACCAAAGATTTTAAAATCTAACTGTGACAGCATGGTATAGCGACGAGACAAAGCATCAGCAATAACATTGTCCTTCCCGTTCTTGTGTTTAATAATGTAAGGAAAAGACTCAATGAATTCTACCCATTTAGCATGACGACGGTTCAGATTTGTTTGGGTACGAATATGTTTTAAAGCCTCATGATCAGAATGAATTATGAACTCACGATGCCAAAGATAGTGCTGCCATGTATGTAAAGTGCGCACTAACGCGTAAAGCTCCTTATCATAAGTAGAATATTTCAGACTAGCACCGCTTAATTTTTCACTAAAATAAGCAACTGGTTTTCCTTCTTGTAATAAAACAGCACCTAGCCCAATACCGCTAGCATCGCATTCAAGCTCAAATACTTTATGAAAATCAGGCAATTGCAATAGGGGAGCTTGGGTTAACTTATCTTTCAAAGTGCTGAACGCTTCCTCCTGCGAATCACTCCAAGCAAATGGCACATCTTTCTTTGTAAGCTCATGTAGAGGCGCTGCAATGGAGCTAAAATCACGAACAAATCTGCGGTAGAAACCGGCAAGTCCAAGAAAGCTCCGAATTTGTGTGACCGTCGTCGGTGTAGGCCACTCCCGAATGGCAGCAATCTTGCTGCTATCCACCTCAATGCCCTGTGGAGTAACAACATAACCAAGAAACGAGACACGTCGTGTGCAAAAGATGCATTTTTCCATGTTAGCGAATAACTGGGCGGCACGCAATGCATCAAAAACAGCATTTAAATGTTCCAAATGCTCTTTCTTAGATTTGCTGTAAATAAGGATATCATCGAAATAAACAACCACAAACAATCCTATGAAGGGCCTCAGAACTTCATTCATCACTCGCATAAAAGTGCTGGGAGCATTAGTCAATCCAAACGGCATAACCAACCATTCATATAAACCAAATTTCGTTTTGAAGGCTGTTTTCCATTCATCACCCAGTTTCATTCTAATCTGGTGGTAACCACTACGCAAATCAATCTTAGTGAAAATAATGGCACCACTAAGCTCATCTAGCATATCATCAAGGCGTGGTATAGGATAGCGATAACGAATAGTGATATTATTAATAGCACGACAGTCTACACACATACGCCATGACCCATCCTTCTTGGGAACAAGTAACACAGGAACAGAGCAAGGGCTAAGAGACTCACGAATGTATCCTTTGTCAAGCAACGCCTGTACCTGGCGCTGAATCTCCTTCGTCTCATCCGGATTTGTACGGTATGGTGCGCGGTTTGGAAGCTGTGCACCGGGAATGAGGTCGATCTGGTGCTCAATGCCACGAAGCGGTGGGAGACCCGGTGGTAAGTCTTTGGGAAAGACATCAGCGTACTCCTGCAAAAGGTTAGCAACCATAGGGGGAATAGCCAAAGATGGTGCATCATCAAGTGAAATGAGGACACTAGAGCATACAAGTGCATAGCATGGCAAATGAGCACCGTGTAGATCATCAAAATCAGCACGTGTAGCAAGTAAAACAGGAGCCTTCAACTTAATTTCAGAAGGAACAGAGGGCGATGGATCAAGTTGTTTAGCAGTTATAGCAGCTCGGGCAAGATCATCTTTAACAATTTGTTCAGGTGTCATTGGATGTATAATTATTTTCTGACCCTTAAAAATGAAAGAATAATGATTCGAACGACCATGATGCAAGCTATCAGTATCATATTGCCAAGGTCGACCAAGTAACAAAGAGCATGCTTCCATGGGAATAACATCACAATCAACAAAATCAGAATAAGCACCCATGGAGAAAGGAACTCGCACGGAACGCGTGATTTTTATTTTACCACCATCATTAAGCCATTGAATGTGATATGGGTTCGGATGCTTACGAGTGGGTAACGACAACTTTTCGACCAGCATGGTACTCGCCAAATTGTTGCAACTGCCGCTGTCGATAATGATGCGAATTGACCGCTCCTGCACAACACCCTTTGTATGGAACAGAGTGTGTCGCTGATTCTTCTCGGGCAAAGCGACCTGTGTACTGAGAACACGCTGCACAACAAGACTTTCATACCTATCAGCGTCGCCCGGGTTGACATGTACCTCCGCCTTAGCTGCATGGTCAGTGGCAAGTACTGCATGTTCAATTTCTTCAGAATCACTAGCAGAAGAGTACTCACCATCGTCACGAATGAGTAAAGTGCGCTTGTTTGGACAGTCCCGAATCACATGGCCAAATCCTCTACAGCGATGACACTGAATATCCCGTGTACGACCTGTGGGTGGGGCAGTGCTGGCTGGTTTGGTCGTCTTCTCGCGTGGAGTAGTGGTGGACGTGGATGGCGCAGGGGGAACTGGTGCTGAGGTGGATGTCGAGCTTCGTCCTGCAAAAGGGTTAGAATATTGCCTCGAGCGGCGTCCCTGCACTTCACGTTCAGCTTTGCAAGCATATTCAAATAAAGTAGTCATATCATAATATTCCTTATAATCAAGTATATCTTGGATTTCGCGGTTTAAACCACCACGAAAACGTGCCATAGCAGCGTCGTTGTCCTCCAATATCCCACAACGAATCATACCTTTTTGTAACTCCTGGAAATAGTCCTCAACAGATTGAGAACCTTGCTGAAAACGCTGCATTTTATTAAGCAAATCACGAGCATAATACGAAGGCACAAATCGATGTTGCATCGCAGCTTTCAACTGATCCCAAGTGGTTGGAATGGTAGTGGGATGTTTTATTTTAAACTCACGCCACCAAATTAAAGCAAAATCAGTAAATTCACTAATAGCAGCTTTAACCTGAGAATGTGCAGCAATATCATGGCATGAAAATTTTTGTTCAACCTCTAACTCCCAATCAAGATATGCAGCAGGATCATATTTGCCATTAAAAGGTGGAATTTTAAATTTAATCTTAGAAAATAAGTCATTAGGGGGATTACGAACCACACGGCGTGCACGACCACGGCGATCTCCATCGTCCCACTCAGTGTCACCGCCGTAGTCCTGCTCCATCTTTGTGGTCAACGCATCAAGGCGTGCCAGGATGGTGTCGAGTGTGGTGCGAGTCGCCGTTTGAGCAAGGTCAAGCTGGTTGAAACGCTCGGTCGTCGAAGTGACCGTTGAATCAAGCCGTTCATGCATCGTCCTAATGTCATCAGCAAGTCCATCAACTTGTCCCTTTACTTCCAGCAACTGGGCATCCACCGTGTCATGTGCTCCTGCCATAGTTAGCGCAAACACCAAAACACCAAAAAAAACGACAAAAACAGGGGTGTACTGCTCACAAGGCGCTCACACTAGTGCTGTTATCAAATTCTTATTCGTTCTTACCAAGCCACAGTGGTGAACTGCAACCAACAGGTGGAACCGGTGAAAGATTGGATGAGCGATTGCCTGGAGAAACAGAAACCTACTCGTTGTAGAAATATGTGGAGTTCTGGGTAGGCTGCACTCAAGTCAAGGATTAGCACAACCAAATAATAATGCAAAGTTGAATTATAGTGCAAAACACGAAACTATATTGCTGGCCACAAGTGCAAAGGACGGATGGAACTAGCAGAATGGCAGTACTGTAAATATTGTACTAGCGAGGCCACTAGTAGGAATCACAAGTGATTTTGTTTTTCTTTTTTGTATGATTTTTTTGATATTTTTCTCAGCACAAGAAGCAACAAAATAGGAGCTACACGAAGTTTCACCTAAAACAGAGTTCAAATGTGGTCTACAGAAAATCAGAAAGTTCTCTGAAAAGCGTGCGAGAACTTTGAAGGATTTTTTTCTTTATTTTCCTGAATTTTTTTGACAATTTTGTCGAACCCAAACAGACCGAAGGTGAGTTTGGCCGGCCTCAGAATGGTGTCAACTAGCTCCTGTAAAAATTTCAGATTTTTCGGACACCCGAGCGAAAAGTTATGCCCGGTTTAAGGAAGGTACCTCAAGTTATGTTTTCAAACGACCGGGATGAAACAACCGTATCCTTTCTCCTTCGTTGTTTTTTTTTGTTTCTGTTTTTTTTTGACGTAACCGAAGGAGAAAAACAAGGAAACGATGTTGACTCGGTTTTTTTTTCTGTTTTTTTTTTTCGTAACCGAAGGAGAAAAACAAGGAAACGACCGTTGACTCGGTTTGTTTTTTTCTGTTTTTTTTTGACGTAACCGAAGGAGAAAAACAAGGAAACAATGTTGACTCGGTTTGTGGCGTGATCAAAGGGGAGATGGTGGCGGCGCTAGGATTTGAATGGTGGAAGAACACAATGCAACCAGCAACAAATGACGCGAAAGCACACAAATTCAACAATGCAGATTATTGAAAGAAAGTGCGAGGCTCAAAAGGGTGCTGGGATAAGGTCTAACCTGAATTTTTATGTGGTTTTGTGGACTGTAGGAAAAAAAAACACTCGATAAACTCACCGATCAACCTGGAAATCTGATACCAATTGATGTAGCTGAGGTGCCCGATCTTTCGGCGAGTAGAGATAATTCCGATTTGGCGGAAGTTGACCCTTGCGATCCGACTACGACGAGCAAGCCCGAGGCGCCAATGCAATCGCTGAACCAACTCCCTGTGGTTACCGACCTTGCTGATGCGAGATCGGCCTGATCACGAAGATCGTTTCCTGTGCGCAATCGAAGAACGAACAAGAAAAAGATGCGAGCAATCTAATCTATTACTCGAGGGTGGAGTTCTGAATACACGAAGACAGCGCAGATTTGCGCGTGTTCGAGAGTAGCTAAAGCTAATGTAAAACAAAACTCGGAAAATAAAGGAGGCGCAGCTCCTGTATAAATAGAGAGGGGGCGCAGCCCTAGGGGCGGCCAACCCTAGGTCGTCCATAATGGGCCGCAATTGGGGTGGTCGTCTATTCTTCCGGGCCTTCGTTCTTTAACAACATGATGTAGTTCAATTCTCTTGCACGGGCCCGAGTCACTGGCCCAGGTGGAAGGGGTGGCGCCTGGACTGGGGAAGATGGTGCCTGGGCTGGAGAAGGTGCTGCTGGTGTAGATGTGCTCGTGTTGGTGTTGATGTCCTCATCACAGACTGGTCCGGTGCGGCACAGAATCTGCTACTCTCCTCCAATGGCTTCTTTTGGATGGGGGCTCTATAAATACCCCCCTAGCAGGTCATTTAAAGGTGTGGAGAGCTCAAGAACATACCAACACAAGTGATACTCATCTCTAATAGCTCCAACACCCAAGTGATTAATAGAATCACTTGATGATTAGCGTAGGTGCTTTGCGAAGTGCTTAGGTTAGTTAGACCGCTTTAGTGCTTGCTCTAGGTTTGTTCCTAGGTTCTTGAGTGAGGTTAGAACAATCCACAAATCCCTCAGCTCTTCCGAGCGTTAGGGGGTGAGAGCCTTGTGAGACCACACCAACCGCGTTTGTGGTGTGGACGTCACTGTGAATTGGAGGGAACGAGGCCCTCAGCATTTCGACCGAAACCTCGATAGTGAAGACGGTGGTAAGTGTTCGAGAGGAGGCTAGAAGTGGAGCACCACTTGCACGTGGAGAAGGCTCGCTGCTCTCTATGGAGTTACCTATCACGGTATTTGGCCCTTGCGAGGGCTTCCCTTTCCGTAGGGGCACCAATGAGTATTAGTCAGGACCTTGCACGGTTCTGGATACCTCGGTAAAAATACCGGTGCGTCCACGAGAGTTTGCATTCTCTACCTTTGCTTTTAAGCTTCCCCATTTACGTAAGTACTTAAGTTACAACCTCTATTGTTCCTAGTTTAGAATATAGGATTATAACTTAGATTGCATAACTCTTTTTGCGATAGAGATATCAAAACTTAAACAAAACCTAGATTTCACTCTCTTGCTTAGTTATTTGCATAGGTTTTGTTTAGAGATTTATTTGTGGCCTAGATTAGCGAGGTTTTTAGAAGTCCTAATTCACCTCCTCCACTTAGGTGTCTATAGTCCTTTCAATTGGTATCATCCCTGGTTTGGCTCATTAGGGATCTTTTACCTTAGGCTATCTCCAACAGATCCCCTATCACATCCCCTATCTCATTCCCTATTTCAAACCTTCGCTCTGCAAACAGTGTCAAACGATGTCATATACAGTTTCACGTCCCCTATTCTCCATGCTCTATTGGAAACAGTCTTTACCTCTTACCGAGTCAACACTTTCTATTGGAGAGGGATGGATACCCATAGACCACCACACTTCGACGACACTAATTTCCCTTATTATAGTGCTTTAATGGCTTGTTACCTAGAAGTAGTTGATCTAGGTGTTTAGAGAGTCACTCACGACGGAATGAAACCACCTAAGAATTTTGAGAAGCTCACCGCGAGTGACGAGAAAGAAATTCATTTAAATGCTAGAGCTAAAAATGATGTATGAATCTCTTAGCATGGAATTTTTCAATCGAGTATTTACTTTGAAAATTGCTAATGAGATTTTTCTTAAATTGCATGAGCTCCATGATGGCACATCTAATGTTCGTGAGCAAAAACATTGCCTAGTTTTGAATGAGTATAATTCTTTTACAATGAAAGAAGATGAGCTTGTTAAAGATATGTATTCTTGTTTGAATCTTATCATTAATGAGCTTAATTCTATTGGAATTAATAAGCTAGGTGATATAGACATTGTGAAGAAAATCATCTCCCTATTACCATAACAAAAATATGGGAGTATCACAACCATCCTTCACAACCTGGAGGACTTGAGTCAAATGACCTCGGCTCTCGTAATTGGAAAAATTGTGGCATTTGAAATGTCATAGAAGACGGGTTAAGAGGAGGCCACTTTATCAAAGCCATATGCTTTTTCATGTGATGAAAATAAGAAAGGCAAGATGAAGGCTCCTAGCTCAAGTTCATCAAGTGAAGAAGAGGAATATGAAGAAGAACATGATGATGATGATTGTCATACCCGGGTTTTCGGTGCACCAAGACCCGGACGCGAAATAATCACCAAGTGTGCTGGGACCAAGTCTCACACATATGATGACTCATGGTACAGAAACGAATGTCACATCTTTACTATATAATAGGAGTTCTGTACAAAATAAATAAATAAATACATCATAAGGAGACAATGATCCAACAACCCAAAGTTGACTGGGAGATGACGACCTAGACCACTCACAAACTCATCACAACATTCTCCATGCACCTTATCCTGCGGTACCTGTTCTTGAGCTGTGGGGGGTGTGAGATAGTAAGGGTGAGCTCACATACGTTCATTGCTCAACAAGTTGTGGGAAATAATGTGCATGAACTCGCCAAAGGTGGGAGCTCATGTGAAGTGTAAGGCTTAGCAAAGAGGATGGTTAAAGCTGAGCATAGCTTTTAAAGTTGGTCAAAATTTTATTAGCAGTTACTAAGTTTAAGTAAATACCAACCCAAAAAAGTAGTAGATCAAAATTGATAACAACACCCGCGATGCAATGCATATGACAAATTGAATTTAGTTCCATAAATTACTCATGTGAGGGTCCGAGCTGCTCATGACCGTGAGCACGGCTGATATACCAGTTTTACACTCTGCAGAGGTTGCATATCTTTACCCATAAAGTCATGTTACCCATCTGCCAAGGGATCATGACTTCCCATACACCTCTACCAAGGAAGCAAGGCAGGGCAACACTATGAGGCCTTTACAAAGTTCTGCTAGCTTCAGAAAACCCGCTACGGTTTCTAGGAAGCTCCAATGCAGGGACCCCTCGCCTGACCGTCATCGCAGCAAAATCAACCCAAGGGCCTCCCTACACTGACAACTCCCCTACTGCCCTTGTCCCTTTCGGGTAAGGTAGTCCTCCACTAGCTTTCCTAATTAGTCAGCCAAGGGCGTCCCATACCACCCTTGTGGTAGCACTGTTTTCTCGGGTGGTCGCTCCATGTTCCAATTAACATAATGATCTTATCATGAACAATAAATAACAAACTGATAATAAAAGTATGATCATGAATAATGTGTATCTCCATACCCAAAACCACATAAAGCAATAGAAGGTACTACCTAAAAATCCAGTGGTAAACAAGGTAGAAAGATAGCCAAACTAGGGCAACCTATTGGGTCCCATCAAAATTAACCTGTGGAGATCATTATGATTAATAAAAACATGATTGGGTAAAAAGAAGTGATCAAGGGCACAACTTGCCTGGGACTTGAGATTCTAGGTACCAACTTGCTCTTCAGGTGACTCGTGACCTCACTGTTAAACGTAGCAATACAAACATGGTATAGGCAAAATTAATATCACACCAAACATAAGAACAAACTACATAATAATAATCTATGCGTCGTAACAAGATTGTGGGTTCGAGAACCACAAAAACTGGAGTTACGACCATCAAGTTATGACTTCTGAAATTATTAAGTACCTAGTATAGAATAAATCAAGTGGATAATTTTGATCTAGGTTTCATGACCAAACATAGATACTAGATGGTAGACATTATTGAAACAAAATTAATGCAACTAAATGGATTAATTTGGAGTTAAAACGAATTAAATATGAATTAAGCAAGTTTCTAGATTTATTTTTGTACTAAAAATCTTTTTTCCTAAATTAATTCTGCATTTCCCAAGGATTATGGACTGCAGACATAATTTCTAGAAAGCACGGGGTCGAAGCTATAATTTCCATGGCCAAAGTCAAATTACTTTTACATAGCCACAGGCCGCGGGTTTATACAAAGAAAAGACAGGGGCTCTATTGCAAAGAGGCTGTGGCGAAGGGGTATGTCCAAATCTAGCCGTCAGATCTGGTTCTAGTGGTTCAGAATAAATCATGGCTCAAACGAATCGATACGCAGTAATGGCCATCGGATCAAGATCCGACGACAAGGGTTTTATGAAACCTGACCCTCTCACAACCCTTCGATTCACAATCCTTGGCTCAGATTCAAGCAGGCTGATTCAACACTAAGGTCTAATCTATGTCGCTCATCCAGAAACTGACGGTACTCATCTCGTCTTCATCCAGCCGAGGCAGCCGACCGCGACGGCGCCGCGAGGCGGTGTACGCACGTCGAGCAATGTGCTCCGGGCCACATAGCTCAATCCCCAGTACCGATCGAATAATCGCGGAGTGTAGGACAACGCGAACGCTATAGAGTACATCTTACCGAAAGTCAATGCGTGGAGATCACCAGCCACAGCGGCAGCGGCCTAGCGGACCACCATGGACTCCGGCGAGCAATTCCTCAATCAACAAGTGGATATGACCTTTAATCCGCCCACGCAAGTGACAGTGCACCGAAACGATTCCCGGAGCCACACGTCGAGACCCCGCCAATGGTGATGCGTGAGATGGGCCACGACGACCCCCCTTCGGTTCCCGCGGCGTTTGGTGAGGCTCTCTATGGATATGGCTTTGAATTGGAGGAGGAAAGGGGAGGGGTATGGCCCTGGTTATATATGCTCGCCGAGGGAACCTCAGGCCAACCAATCCACGTGGAATCCACAGACACCGTTGCCGCTGCAAATCCGATTCGAGGATGAAGACGCTTGACGCCATGGTCCCACCTGTCCGTCACCAGTCGAGAGCGTTCACGCGGCAGAAACTGGCAATTTGGTCCCACCGGTAGAGGCACTAGAGGATACGCGCAGATGGTAGACCGAGGATGACGAGGTGGGCCCACCAGTCAGCAGGTAAACACGCAAATTGGTAAGATGGGCCGCACAGTGAGAGTGAGTGGGCTGCGGGAGGAGGAAAATCGGCCCAGGCGTGGTTCTTGGGCTTTTTCTTTTTTTCTATTTTTATTTCCCATTTCCAACTTATGTTAAATTTCAAATTTCAAACCTAATCATGTTTCCACTTTCAATTAAAAATCTTAATGTGAATATAGAGTCTACTATTTTAATATTATTATTTATTTTTCCCATTTTCTCATTTGAGAATTAACAAATTACTATTACAATTTCTTTCCACATTTTCTCTTTTATGTTCTCATTTAAAATTTTGAGGTCAAATTATGATATCTCGTTTTAATAGGATGTATCACCACAGATTATAAGTAGAGATGCATCACCCCATTATTTATTTAGTGGCTATTAACATTATTAATTGATTATGAATAGGAAAGGTCCTAGTAAATTCTCCAAAGGCTTTCAAAAATTCCAGAAATACTATAAATATATCTATTTCTTTACTTTATTATTCATTTCGTTTTCTACTAATTTTGGGCTTTACAATGATGAAGATGTGAAAGGGAAATGTGAGAGCACCTAGAGAGGGGGGGGGGGGTGAATAGGTGATCCTGAATAACTTGAAACTTAAGCCACAAAAACTTGGTTAAGTGTTAGCACAATAATCGCCAAGTGGCTAGAGAGGAGTCTCAACAAAACACAATAGCCACAAAGATATCAATCACAGAGATGGCACGGTGGTTATCCCGTGGTTCGGCCAAGACCAACGCTTGCCTACTCCACGTTGTGGCGTCCCAACGGACGAGGGTTGCAATCAACCCCTCTCAAGCGGTCCAAAGACCCACTTGAATACCACGGTGTTTTGCTTGCTTTACTATATCCCGTTTGCGAGGAATCTCCACAACTTGGAGCCTCTCGCCCTTACACTTGAAGTTCACAAAGAAGCACGGAGTAAGGAAGGGATGAGCAATGCACACAAGACACAAAATCAGAATGTCAACACGCACACAAGTCGCAACAAGAGCTCGCAACACAACCCGACGAGTTCACAATTCAACAAGAGCTCTAGATGCTATCACGTAGAAACAAATGCGTGGAATCGAAGACTTGGTGCTTAGGAATGCTTTGAGTATGCTTGGTGTCTTCCTCCATGCGCCTAGGGGTCCCTTTTATAGCCCCAAGGCAGCTAGGAGCCGTTGAGAACATTCCTGGAAGGCAGATCTTGCCTTCTGTCGACTCGCGCACCGGACAGTCCGGTGCACCACCGGACACTGTCAGGTGCGGATTTGTTTCCTTATTTGGCGCAGCCGACCGTTGCTGATTGAGAGCCGTTGGCGCAGCAGACACTGTCCAGTGCACACCGGACAGTCCGGTGCTCCAATGTGACCGTTGGCTCGGCCACGCGTCACGCGCGGAATCCTCGGCCGACCGTTGCCCCGGCTGACCGTTGGCTCACCGGACAGTCCGGTGCACCACTGGACAGTCCGGTGAATTTTAGTCGTACGCCGTTAATCAACTCCCGAGAGCGACGAGTTCGCCTGTGAACGGCTCACCGGACAGTCCGGTGATTTATAGCCGTACACCGCCGTCGAAGTCCCGAGAGCAGCCTGTTCACCAGAGCCAGCCTAGCGCACCGGACACTGTCCGGTGCACCACCGGACAGTCCGGTGCACCCAGACCGAGCAGACTTTGGCTGAACAAAGCCATCTCTTCTCTAACTTGATTTTTCTTGTTTCCAGCACTTAGACACAATACATTAGTCCATAAAACAATGTACTAAGTCTAGAAACATACCTTTTGACTTGATTTGCACTTTGTCCACCACTTTGCATAGATTAACATAAAAGCACTTGTGTTGGCACTCAATCACCAAAATACTTAGAAATGGCCCAAGGGCACATTTCCTTTTCAATCTCCCCCTTTTTGGTGATTTATGCCAACACAACATAAAGTGACTAGAACACGTGCAATATCAATGCAAATGAAAACCAAAAGTTGTTTTGAATCAAATTTGGCATATATGGATCACTCTTTGCCACCACTTGGTTTGTTTTTGCAAATCAAACTCAAATTTCTATCTCTAAGTCAAACACACTTGTTAAAACATAAAGAGAGTCATTCCAAGAGAAATTGATTCAAGATTCAAAAACTCCCCCTTTTTCCCATAATCAACACTTCTCCCCACAAGAAGCCAACTTTTGACAAGAGAGATAATAAAAGAGTTTTGACAAACCAAAAACTCTATTCTACTATTTTCAAAGACTCTCAAGTGGTAGCTGATCCATTTATTTCTTTGGCCTTTATTTTCTCCCCCTTTGGCATCAAGCACCAAAACGGGATCAATCTTGGCCCCAGAACCCCATTGCCTCACCAAAATCTTCAATAAGAATACAAAGGCAATAAGAGTACTAGAGATGAACTTGGAATAAGTTACCCTCTCATCGGAGTGCAGTGGAAGTCTTTCATGGTCCAAGTCCACCTTTTCCCTTTCAAAACTCCTTTGAGACTAAAACAAGCAAACTCAAGCACACGGTTAGTCTCAAAGGGTCAAGTTGTAGCACATCTCCCCCTAAATATGTGCATCACTTGCAAGAGGACTTGTGAGGTCCAGGGAGTGGTTGTACAACTTGAGCACCACAAGTAAGCAACAAAATGCATAAGGAACATGATCAAAGGCATAAACACATGTATGCTATGAATCAATCCAAGTTCCGCGAATCTAAGACATTTAGCTCACTACGCAGCCTGCAAAAGGTCTTCTCATCTAAAGGCTTGGTAAAGATATCGGCTAGCTGGTTCTCGGTGCTAACATGAAACACTTCGATATCTTCCTTTTGCTGGTGGTCTCTCAAAAAGTGATGCCAGATGTCAATGTGCTTTGTGCGGCTGTGCTCAACAGGATTTTCCGCTATTCGGATAGCACTCTCATTATCACATAGGAGTGGGACTTTGCTCAGATTGTAGCCAAAGTCCCGGAGGGTTTGCCTCATCCAAAGTAGTTGCGCGCAACACTGTCCTGCGGCAACATACTCGGCCTCAGCGGTGGATAGGGCAACGGAAGTTTGTTTCTTAGAATTCCATGACACCAGGGACCTTCCTAAGAATTGGCACGTCCCCGATGTACTCTTCCTATCGACCTTACATCCAGCATAGTCGGAATCGGAATATCCAATCAAGTCAAAGTTAGACCCCTTTGGATACCAGATCCCGAAGCAAGGCGTAGCGACTAAATATCTAAGAATTCGCTTCACGGCCACCAAGTGACACTCCCTTGGATCAGATTGAAATCTAGCACACATGCATACGCTAAGCATAATATCCGGTCTACTAGCACATAAATAAAGTAAAGACCCTATCATTGACTGGTATGCTTTTTGATCAACGGACTTACCTCCTTTGTTGAGGTCGGTGTGTCCGTCGGTTCCCATCGGCGTCTTTGCGGGCTTGGCGTCCTTCATCCCAAACCGCTTTAGCAAGTCTTGCGTGTACTTCGTTTGGGAGATGAAGGTGCCATCCTCGAGTTGCTTCACTTGGAACCTAAGGAAGTAGTTCAACTCGCCCATCATCGACATCTCGAATTTCTGCGTCATTACCCTGCTAAACTCTTCACAAGACTTTTGATTAGTAGAACCAAATATTATGTCATCGACATAAATTTGGCACACAAAGAGATCACCATCGCAAGTCTTAGTGAAAAGAGTTGGATCGGCTTTCCCAACCTTGAAAGCATTAGCAATTAAAAAGTCTCTAAGGCATTCATACCATGCTCTTGGGGCTTGCTTAAGTCCATAGAGCGCCTTAGAGAGCTTACACACGTGGTCGGGGTACCGTTCATCCTCGAAGCCAGGGGGTTGCTCCACGTACACCTCCTCCTTGATCGGCCCGTTGAGGAAAGCGCTCTTCACATCCATTTGGTACAACCTAAAAGAATGGTGAGCGGCATATGCTAGCAAAATATGAATTGATTCTAGCCTAGCCACAGGAGCGAAAGTCTCCTCAAAGTCCAAACCTGCGACTTGGGCATAACCTTTTGCCACAAGTCGAGCCTTGTTCCTTGTCACCACCCCGTGCTCGTCCTATTTGTTGCGGAACACCCACTTGGTTCCCACAACATTTTGCTTGGGACGAGGCACCAGTGTCCAAACTTCATTACGCTTGAAGTTGTTGAGTTCCTCCTGCATGGCCAACACCCAGTCCGGATCTAGCAAGGCCTCTTCTACCCTGAAAGGCTCAATAGAAGAGACAAAGGAGTAATGCTCACAAAAATTAACTAATCTTGAACGAGTAGTTACTCCCTTGCTAATATCACCCAAAATTTGGTCGATGGGATGATTCCTTTGAATCGTCGCTCGAACTTGGGTTGGAGGTGCCTGAGGTGCTTCTTCCTCTTCACTTTGAACATCCTGTGCTCCCCCTTGATCACGCGCCTCCACTTGAGGTACCTATTCGTCATCTTGGTTTGGGGGATGCACCATCGTTGAGGAAGAAGGTTGATCTTGCTCCTTTTGTTCCAGTGGCCTCACATCTCCAATCGCCATGGTGCACATTGCGGCCGTTGGAACATCTTCTTCATCTATATCATCAAGATCAACAACTTGCTCTCTTGGAGAGCCATTAGTCTCATCAAATACAACGTCGCTAGAGACTTCAACCAAACCCGATGATTTGTTGAAGACCCTATACGCCTTTGTATTTGAATCATAACCTAATAAAAACCCTTCTACAGCTTTGGGAGCAAATTTAGAAGTTCTACCTTTCTTCACAAGAATATAACACTTGCTCCCAAATACACGAAAATAAGACACATTGGGTTTGTTACCAGTTAGCAGCTCATACGAAGTCTTCTTGAGGAGGCGGTGAAGGTAGACCCGGTTGATGGCGTGGCAAGCCGTGTTCACGGCTTTCGACCAAAAGCGCTCGGGGGTCTTGAACTCTCCAAGCATAGTCCTCGCCATATCGATGAGCGTCATGTTCTTCCTCTCTACCACACCATTTTGCTGTGGTGTGTAGGGAGCGGAGAACTCGTGCTTGATCCCTTCCTCCTCAAGGAACTCCTCCACTTGAAGGTTCTTGAACTCGGACCCATTGTCGCTCCTTATCTTCTTCACTTTGAGCTCAAACTCATTTTGAGCTCTCTTGAGGAAGCGCTTGAGGGTCCCTTGGGTTTCAGATTTATCCTGCAAAAAGAATACCCAAGTGAAGCGGGAAAAATCATCAACTATAACAATACCATACTTACTTCCTCCTATACTTAGATAGGCGACGGGTCCGAAGAGGTCCATATGAAGCATCTCCAAGGGTCTTGATGTGGTCATCACATTTTTGGTGTGATGAGAGCCTCCCACCTGTTTCCCTGCTTGACAAGCTGCACAAGGTCTATCTTTTTCGAAATGTACGTTAGTTAGACCTATCACGTGTTCTCCCTTTAGAAGCTTGTGGAGGTTCTTCATCCCCACATGTGCTAAGCGGCGATGCCACAGCCAGCCCATGCAAGTCTTAGCAATTAAGCATGCATCTAGACCGACCTCTTCTTTTGCAAAATCAACCAAATAAAGTTTGCCGTCTAGTACACCC
This sequence comes from Zea mays, assembly GCF_902167145.1. NCBI lineage: Eukaryota > Viridiplantae > Streptophyta > Magnoliopsida > Poales > Poaceae > Zea > Zea mays. The sequence continues at coordinate 27,047,319 of NC_050105.1, forward strand.
TTAAAAGCTAGTGAACCATCGCACCTTCTAAAGACAGACACATCTACATTTGTGAATAGACAATTATATCCCATATTGCATAATTGACTAACAGATAACAAATTATATCCAAGCGACTCAACTAAAAACACATTAGAAATAGAGTGCTCGGATGAAATAGCAATTTTACCTAACCCTTTTACCTTGCCTTGGTTCCCATCACCGAATATGATTGAATCTTGGGGATCCTTGTTCTTGACGTAGGAAGAGAACATCCTCTTTTCCCCCGTCATGTGGTTTGTGCATCCGCTGTCGATAATCCAGCTTGAACCCCCGGATGCATAAACCTGCAAGGCAAATTTAGGCTTGGGTCTTAGGTACCCAACTCTTGTTGGGTCCTACAAGGTTAGTCACAATTGTCTTAGGGACCCAAATGCAAGTTTTATCGCCCTTGCATCTTGCCCCTAACTTCCTAGCAATCACCTTCTTATTCTTTCTACAAATGGCAAATGATGCATTGCAAGCATGATATATTGTAGAAGGTTCATTAACTTTCCTAGGAATATTAACAACATTTCTCCTAGGCATATTATGAACAACATTTCTCCTAGCAACATTTCTATCATGCATAACATGGGAACTAGAAGCAGTCATAGCATGAAAATCAAAAGCATCATAAGCATTACAACACCTATAAGCATTTCTAGATTGTCTCCTATCATGATACATAAAAGCATGGTTCTTTTTAGTACTACTAGCCATAGGGGCCTTCCCTTTCTCCTTGGCGGAGATGGGAGCCTTATGGCTTGTCAAGTTCTTGGCTTCCCTCTTGAAGCCAAGTCCATCCTTAATTGAGGGGTGTCTACCAATCGTGTAGGCATCTCTTGCAAATTTTAGCTTGTCAAATTCACTTTTGCTAGTTTTAAGTTGGGCATTAAGACTAGCCAATTCATCATTCAATTTTGAAATTGAAACTAGGTGTTCACTACAAGCATCAATGTCAAAATCTTTATATCTATTGTAAATCCTAACATGTTCTACACAAGAGTTAGATTTACTTGCTACTTCTAGTTTAGCATTTAAATCATCATTTGCACCTTTTAAAGTAGAAATGGTTTCATGACAAGTAGATAGTTCACAAGAAAGCATTTCATTCCTTTTAACTTCTAGAGCAAGTGAATTTTGTGCACTAACAAATTTATCATGCTCTTCATATAAAAGGTCTTCTTGTTTCTCTAAGAGTCTATCCTTTTCATTCAAGGCATCAATTAACTCATTAATTTTGCCAATTTTAATTCTATATAAACCTTTAAATAAACTAGAATAGTCTATTTCATCGTCATCACTAGAATCATCATCACTTGAAGAAGTATAAGTGGTATCCCGAGTGCATACCTTCTTCTCCTTCGCCATGAGGCACGTGTGATGCTCGTTTGGGAAGAGGGATGACTTGTTGAAGGCGGTGGCGGCGAGTCCTTCATTGTCAGAGTCGGAAGAGGAGCAATCCGAATCCCACTCCTTTCCGATATGTGCCTCGCCCTTGGCCTTCTTGTAATTCTTTTTCTTCTCCCTTTTGTTCCCTTTTTCCTGGTCACTTTCATTATCGGGACAATTAGCAATAAAATGACCAATCTTACCACATTTGAAGCATGAGCGCTTCCCTTTTGTCTTGGTCTTGCTTGGTTGTCCCTTGCGACCCTTTAGCGCCGTCTTGAAGCGCTTGATGATGAGGGCCATCTCTTCATCATTGAGCCCGGCTGCCTCAACTTGTGCCACCTTGCTAGGTAGCGCCTCCTTGCTCCTCGTTGCCTTGAGAGCAATGGGTTGAGGCTCATGGATTGGACCGTTCAACGCGTCGTCCACGTACCTCGCCTCCTTGATCATCATTCGCCCGCTTACGAACTTTCCAAGGACTTCTTCGGGCGACATCTTGGTGTACCTAGGATTTTCACGAATATTGTTCACCAAATGTGGATCAAGTACAGTAAAGGACCTTAGCATTAGGCGGACAACATCGTGGTCCGTCCTTCGCATGCTTCCATAGCTCCTTATTTTGTTGATAAGGGTCTTGATCCGGTTGTATGTTTGGGTTGGCTCCTCGCCCCTTATCATCGCGAATCTTCCAAGCTCGCCCTCCACCAACTCCATCTTGGTGAGTAAGGTGACGTCGTTCCCCTCATGAGAGATCTTGAGGGTGTCCCAGATCTGCTTGGCATTGTCCAAGCCGCTCACCTTATGGTACTCGTCCCTGCACAAAGAGGCTAACAACACAGTAGTAGCTTGTGCATTTTTATGAATCTGTTCATTAATAAATATAGGACTATCCGAGCTATCAAATTTCATTCCATTCTCAACAATCTCCCATATGCTTGGATGGAGAGAGAACAAGTGACTACGCATTTTGTGACTCCAAAATCCGTAGTCCTCCCCATCAAAGTGTGGAGGTTTGCAAGGAATGGAAAGCAAATGTGCATTTGAACTCTGCGGAATACGAGAGTAATCGAAAGAAAAGTTCGAATTAACCGTCTTTCGTTTCTCGTAGTCGTAGTCGTCCTTTTGGGAAGAAGTGGACTCATCGCTGTCGTCGTAGTAGACGATCTCCTTGATGCGTCTTGTCTTCTTCTTCTTCCCATCTTTACGTTTGTGGCCCGAGCCCGAGTTGGTAGGCTTGTCATCCTTCGGCTCGTTGACGAAGGACTCCTTCTCGTTATCGTTGATCACGATTCCCTTCCCCTTAGGATCCATCTCTTCGGGCGATTAGTCCCTTTGTGAAGAGAACGGCTCTGGTACCAATTGAGAGCACCTAGAGGGGGGGGGGGGTGAATAGGTGATCCTGAATAACTTGAAACTTAAGCCACAAAAACTTGGTTAAGTGTTAGCACAATAATCGCCAAGTGGCTAGAGAGGAGTCTCAACAAAACACAATAGCCACAAAGATATCAATCACAGAGATGGCACGGTGGTTATCCCGTGGTTCGGCCAAGACCAACGCTTGCCTACTCCACGTTGTGGCGTCCCAACGGACGAGGGTTGCAATCAACCCCTCTCAAGCGGTCCAAAGACCCACTTGAATACCACGGTGTTTTGCTTGCTTTACTATATCCCGTTTGCGAGGAATCTCCACAACTTGGAGCCTCTCGCCCTTACACTTGAAGTTCACAAAGAAGCACGGAGTAAGGAAGGGATGAGCAACGCACAGAAGACACAAAATCAAAATGTCAACACGCACACAAGTCGCAACAAGAGCTCGCAACACAACCCGACGAGTTCACAATTCAACAAGAGCTCTAGATGCTATCACGTAGAAACAAATGCGTGGAATCGAAGTCTTGGTGCTTAGGAATGCTTTGATTATGCTTGGTGTCTTCCTCCATGCGCCTAGGGGTCCCTTTTATAGCCCCAAGGCAGCTAGGAGCCGTTGAGAACATTCCTGGAAGGCAGATCTTGCCTTCTATCGACTGGCGCACCGAATAGTCCGGTGCACCACCGGACACTGTCTAGTGCGGATTTGTTTCCTTATTTGGTGCAGCCGACCGTTGCTGATTAAGAGCCATTGGCGCACCGGACACTGTTCGGTGCACACCGGACAGTCCGGTGCTCCAATGTGACCGTTGGCTCGGCCACGCGTCACGCGCGGAATCCTCGGACCGACCGTTGCCCCGACTGACCGTTGGCTCACCGGACAGTCCGGTGCACCACCGGACAGTCTGGTGAATTTTAGCCGTACGCCGTTAATCAACTCCCGAGAGCGACGAGTTCGCCTGTGAACGGCTCATCGGACAGTCCGGTGCACCACCGGATAGTCCGGTGATTTATAGCCGTACACCGCCGTCGAAGTCCCAAGAGCAGCCTGTTCACCAGAGCCAGCCTGGCGCACCGGACACTGTCCGGTGCACCACCGGACACTGTCCGATGCACCACCGGACAGTCCGGTGCACCCAGACCGAGCAGACTTTGGCTGAATAAAGCCATCTCTTTTCTAACTTGATTTTTCCTGTTTCCAGCACTTAGACACAATACATTAGTCCATAAAACAATGTACTAAGTCTAGAAACATACCTTTTGACTTGATTTGCACTTTGTCCACCACTTTGCATAGATTAACACAAAAGCACTTGTGTTGGCACTCAATCACCAAAATACTTAGAAATGGCCCAAGGGCACATTTCCCTTTCAAAATGTGCTGAGTATATTACCACTGGCCAGTGTTGCACGCAATTACTTTGGATGACGCAAACCCTCTAGGACTTCGGCTACAATCTGAGAAAAGTCCCATTCCTATGTGATAATGAGAGTGCAATCCACTTGGCGGATAATCCTGTTGAACACAATCGCAATAAGCACATAGACATCCGGCGTCACTTTTTGAGAGACCACCAGCAAAGGGGAGATATCGATATATGACATGTTAGCACCGATCAGCAGCTAGCCAATATCTTCACCAAGCCTTTAGAAGAGAGGAGGTTTTGTGAGCTGCGTAGTGAGCTAAATGTCTTAGATTCATGGAACTTGGATTGATCTATAGCATACATCTCTTTTATGACTTTGATCATGTTCTTTACGCTTTAATTCATAATTATTGCTTATGTGGTTCTCAAGTTGTAGAATGTCATCCCTGGACCTCACAAGTCCTGTGTGTTGATGCATATGTTGAGGGGGAGGATGTGCTATAGCTTGACCCTTTGAGACCTATTGTTTTTGTTTGGGTTGACTTTATGTAGTCCTAACTCCTAAAGGAGGATTGAAAGGGAAAGGTGAATTTGGACAAAGGAAGACGCTTCCACTTCTAAATGGGTATCATTGTACTCTGTCTTAAATTCACTTGGTTCTTCATTGCCTTTGGTTTTAATTCGATTTTTGGTGAGGCAATGAGGTTAGGCCATTAGTTTCTCCATTTTGGTTCATCATGCCAAATGGGGAGAAATTTAAAGGCCAAAGCAACTAAATCAACCACCACTTGAGTTTTTAGCTTTAAACTTGTCTTTTTGACCAAAACCCTCTTGATAGCAAAGAGGAGCCCTCTTAGTGCAAAAACTATTCTCTTTTGGGGGAAAATTCATCTTATGGGGAAAAGGGAGAGTTTTTTGGTTTTTGATCAAAACAAGTCTCCTAAAATGGTTTGGTTTGCAAAATCCAAGTATTTTGACTTAGAAAGTAGGAAAATGGGTTTGTTTGCAAAATCAAAAACTTGTGGTGGCTAAGTGATCCAAATATGCCAAATCATTTGCACACTTCTTAAGTTTGAGTTTTGACTTCAATTTACCTCTTTTGTCTCATATTGGGTTTAGTTAGTCAATTTTGAGTTGCTTTAGATGTGTTGACATAAATCACCAAAAAGGGGGAGATTGAAAGGGAAATGTGCCATAGGGTCATTTCTACTTATTTTGGTGATTAAGTGCTCAACTCACCACATTGGACTAACTACTTTGATATGAGCATGAGCATAAGTTCTAGCAAAAGTAAATTGAAGGCAACAAATCCAAATGAGTGGAAATGAAGGCCTAAAGTGCAACTTTGTGAAATAAACATTAACATGAGGTTTAAGTCTTTGAATAAGTTGCACATACCCTATTCTATGTTTCTAGCACTTTGTTTTGTCGAGTAACTCACTTCTGCAAGAAAAGTGCATTTTGGACTTGAAATAAACCATATTGCAAAACTCGAGAAACCAAGGAGAAAAGGTATGTTTCCCACACTTAGTCAATTGGATTAAGTGATAATTATGTTTGTCTAAGTCGTTGGGAAGCTGTAAGGAAAATGGACCCTAGGCCATTTGGCTAAAAAGGTTTTGATGTTTGATGATCAACATAACATGTGGACTAATGTGTTTTGCTAGTGTTTATGTTTATAGTTCACAGGATGCGAAGAGGATCGGATTAAGGCACTGAGGATGCTACACCTCAAAAGAAGACATAAAAAGAGCTTAGAAGTCCAAGGCTCAAGAACAAAAGAAGCCCAAAAGAAACAGCAAAGAAAATCCATTAAGTGGGTAGTCAGCCAGCACACTAGTGGTGCACCGGACAATGAACAGTGCTTGTCCGGTGTGCACCGGACTGTCCGGTGGGACACCAGGACAGTCTGCATAGAGAGGCCCACAACAGGCGCTCTCGGGCTATAGCACCGGACTGTCCGATGTGCACCAGACTGTCTAAATAACAGTCGGATCCAACGGTCAACTGATACAGACCCCAACGGTCGGTTGATGTGGCAGGGCACCGAACAGTGAATAGTGCTTGGCCGGTGTGCACTGTACTGTCTGGTGCGCCCGTCGACAGAAAGTTGCTGCTTTTGTCCAATAGCTATAATTGTGGGGGAGGCTATAAATACCCCCAACCGGCCATTTCAATGTGTGGGAGCCCAAGCAACATACCAAGGCATAGTATAGACATTTCCAAGTGCTCATACACCCAAGTGCTTAATAGAATCACTCGGTGATTGACGTAAGTGCTTTGCAAAGTGTTTAGGTTGCAAATGAGGTAACAAGATTTATTGTATTTCCTTTTTAGATATGTGTATCTATTTTCTTGTATCTAGTTCTTACCTTACATGCCTTGTTTTACGTGTGATATTTACTTTTGATTATATTTGCATGCATACTTGGTCAATCATATGGTAGGAATGCTCGCTTTCAATTCATATTCTTGAGCAAGCCTACATGATTTAAAATGTTTAGTTAAGCACGACACGTAGCTTATTTAACATTCCTAAGAAAATGATACATCAATTTGTATTTTTATATGACATATACTACAATTGATATACTACAAGTGGTATAATACCTCAATTGGTATCATTTAACTTATATGTGCCAAAACTCAGATTATAGATAATCAGCCCCTTTTATATCAAAATCAAAGTGCATGTCTCCCACAAGTATTCAAAACTTGTATTCATACTTACATGGGAGGTTACTCTATAATGTAAGTCTTTGAGACTAATACCTGTTTTCAAGTCTATTATATGTCGTAATCTCATTGAAGGAAAATGGAGTCCCTCGAGAAAGACAATAAGCTTCCACTGCAAATCTCCAAGTATTCTTATGTCTCACAAGTCTAACAATTGGTATATTTGAGACTACATTTGGTATCTCTTACATGTCTTCTCCAGTTATTGATTAGACTACATTTCATATCTTATACTTCCCATGTTGCTATAAATGCATATGTCATCAAAATATATTTGTTACCTATGCAAAAGGGAAGTTAGTCTAATCAAATCATGTCTTGTTCCTCTATTTTTCACATACTTTTTCCTAAGTAGAAGATCTCCGTCAGGGGGAGTATTTCTTCGTCTCTAAAAGGGGAGAAGATTCTTTCAAACGTAGAACACTCATTTAGGGGGAGTAATTTTTAGTGCTTCAATTGATAAATCTTTTAAGAGGGCAACTCTTATTTGCTTCCTACATGCTTTTAATGTCTTCCTTTTCGGTTGTTGATGCTAAAGGGGGAGAAGTTTTAGGGACCAAAGCAATGGAAATTATAACATTCACCAAATACCACCAAATTAAAATTTTGATCTTGCAAGTGGTTTTGGTCTTTTGGTATAAAATAGTAAGTAAGTGAATTATGTAGTTAGGGGGAGGCTTAAGTCCATAATCTCACATTATGGGGACAATCACACATCCTAGCAAGGAGATTGCATATTTTCATTCAAATGTTTGTTATATTTGCTTGCTTTGGTTGTGTTGTCATCGATCACCAAAAAGGGGAGATTGTAAGGAAAATGGACCCTAGGCCATTGGGCTAAAAAGGTTTTGGTGTTTGATGATCAACATAACCTGTGGACTAATGTGTTTTGCTAGTGTTTATGTTTATAGTTCACAGGATTTGAAGAGGATTGGACTAAAGCACTAGGATGCAACACCTCAAAAGAAGACATAAAAAGCGTTGTTTAGAGATTTATTTGTGGCCTAGTTTGAACATTCTAGATTGTTTATTTGCATAGGTTTTTCTCTAGGGATTTATTTGTGACCTAGTTTAGAGAAATTTTTAGAAGTCCTAATTCACCCCCTCTTACGTGTCACTATTTCCTACAATTTGTATCAGAGCCTGGTTTGGCTCATTTGGAACGCTTTAGTTTCACCGCTAAAAGAGCCGACACTTTTTAGAGAAAGGGGATGGATACCCATAGGTCACCACACTTTGATGGCACTAAAGTCTCATATTATAGTGCTAGAATGGCTTGTTACCTAGAGGCGGTTGATCTAGGTGTTTGGAGAGTCACTCGTGACGGGATGAAACCACCCAAGAATCCCCACCACGAGTGAGGAAAAAGAAATTCATTTAAATGCTAGAGCTTAAATTGCTTGTATGAATCTCTTAGCATGGATATTTTTAATCAAGTTTTTACTTTAAAAACTGCTAATGAGATTTGGCTAAAATTGCATGAGCTCCATGACGACACACCAAATGTCCGTGAGCAAAAACATTGCCTTGTCTTAAATGAGTATAATTCTTTTGCTATGAAGGATAATGAGCTCCTTAGAGATATGTATTCTCAGTTTGAATCTAATCATCAATGAGCTCAATTCTATTGGCATTAATAAGCTAGGTGATGCGAACATTGTGAGGAAGATTATCTCCCTACTGACACAACAAAGATATGGGAGCATCATCACCATTCTCCACAACATGGAGGACCTAAGTACAATGACCCCGACCATTGTGATCGGAAAAATTGCAGCATTTGAGATGTCGAGAAAAATGGGTCGACAAGAGGAGGCAACTCTTCATGACCATATGTGTTTGCATGTGATGAAAGAAAAGGCAAAAAGAAGGCTCCCACTCCAAGTTCCTTAAGTGAATAAGAGGAAGAAGAAGAAAGTGATGATGATGAAGATAATCAACCATCAACATCATCCTCCGAGGACGAAGAAACAATCCGACGCGTCGGAAAGGTAATGGGGATGATTCGCAAGATTAATCTAATGGGTGTGCCCTTGCAGGTCTAGGATCTTCTCTTTAATATTGACAGGAAAAAGCAAAGAAAGAGAGGATGGTTCGCATGTGGAGAGAAGGGCCACTTCAGGGATAGCTCTCCAAATATGGTCGAACCCACTAAGGGGAGGAGCAAAGGCAAGGCGCTTACAAGCGTCAAAACTTGGGATGACTCTTCAAGCGAAGATGAACCTCCAAGGATACACAGCCACCGATCCTCATCACGCTCATCACGGTCATCACACAAGTGCCTTATGGCAAGAGGTAAAATGAGTATTCCATCCTCTAGTGATGATAGCAGTAGTGATGATGAAGGTGAGGGAAAGCCCTCCGTAGATGAGCTTGCGGAAGTCGTTAAATTTTTTCAGGATGTATGCACTAAACAAAAGGTTCAACTTAAAACTTTAAAAATAAGTTGACTAGCTCTCAAAATGATTATAAATGTTTGCTAGAAAAATTTGAAACATTTGCAAATTTGAATTGTGAGCTATCAACTAAAATTGAGCAATTAGAGTCTAGTGCTCCATCCTTAGCTACCGATGATGGCCTTATTAAAAGGAATGAAAACTTAAGGCTAAGTTAGATAGGTCTCAAGAAGCCATTGAAAACCTTCTAGGGAAAATGGAAATTTTTAGCATACATAATAATGAGCTAACTACTAAGCTAGAAAACATTAGTAGCACCCTAGGATAACACCACTACGGGAGTGAACAAGCCTGTGGAGGGAGAAACTGTGATTTGTAAGCTATGCCGCAAGGAAGGCCACAAGTCTTACCAATGCAAGGCAAAGATCGGGGATAAGCAAAAGCAAAAGCTCAAGCAAAAGCCAACAAGCAAAATCTCCAACACCTACATCAACAAGGTGGACAAAAAGACTGCTACACCATACTTAATCAAGAAGAAGAAGAATGGAAAGGTGATAGCAATCAAGGCCAACAAACAAGCCAACAAAGGAAAGGGGACCAAACACATCTGGGTGCTAAAGGAAATTATTTCAACCATGAAAAGCACCAAGAAGGTTTGGATCTCGAGAGGGAAGTAAGAAGTCCAAAGGACAACGAGGAATTTGGAGACTTGGCAAATTTGAGATGCATATCATGGGATGCATCATATTGGATCAAGTCTTTTGCCAAATGGGTTAGTAAATACTTTGGACCCAAATTCCCCACCCATGACTAAGGTAACTAGATTTATTGTATTTCCTTTTTAGGTATGCGTATCTATTTTCTTGTATCTAGTTCTTACCTTACATGCCTAGTTTTACATGTGATATTTACTTTTGATTATATTTGCATGCATACTAGGTCAATCATATGGTAGGAATGCTCGCTTTCAATTCATATTCTTGAGCAAGCCTACATGGTTTAAAATGTTTATTTAAGCATGACACATAGCTTATTTAACATTCCTAAGAAAATGACACATCAATTGGTATTTTCATATGACATATACTACAATTGATATACTACAAGTGGTATAATACTTCAATTGGTATCATTTAACTTATATGTGCCAAAGCTCGAATTATAAATAATCAGCCCCTTTTTGATATCAAAATCAAAGTGCATGTCTCCCACAAGTATTCAAAACTTGTATGCATACTTATAGGGGGAGGTTGTTACTCTATAATCTAAGTCTTTAAAACTAATACCTGTTTTCAAGTCTATTATATGTAGTAGTCTCATTGAAAGAAAATGGATTCCCCGGAGAAAGACAATAAGCTTCCACTGCAAATCTCCAAGTACTCTTATGTCTCACAAGTCTACAATTGGTCTACAATTGGTATATTTGAGACTACATTTGGTATCTCTTACATGTCTTCTCCAGTTATTGATTAGACTACATTTCATATCTTATACTTCCCATGTTGCTATAAATGCATATGTCATCAAAATATATCTGTTACCTATGCAAAAGGGAAGTTAGTCTAATCAAATCATGTCTTGTTCCTTTATTTTTCACATACTTTTTCCTAAGTAGAAGATCTCTGTCAGGGGGAGTATTTCTTCGTCTCTAAAAGAGGAGAAGATTCTTTCAAACGGAGAACACTCATTTAGGGGGAGTAATTTTTAGTGCTTCAATTGATAAATCTTTTAAGAGGGCAAGTTTTATTTGTTTCCTACATGCTTTTAATGTCTTCCTTTTCGGTGGTTGATGCCAAAGGGGGAAGTTTTAGGGACCAAAGCAATGGAAATTATAACAATCACCAAACACCACCAAATTAAAATTTTGATCTTGCAAGTGGTTTTGGTCTTTTGGTAAAAAATAGGAAGTAAGTAAATTATGGAGTTAGGGGGAGGCTTAAGTTCATAGTCTCACATTGTGGGGACAATCACGCATCCTAGCAAGTAGATTGCATATTTTCATTCAAATGTTTGTTATATTTGCTTGCTTTGGTTGTGTTGTCATCAACTACCAAAAAGGGGGAGATTGTAAGGAAAATGGACCCTGGGCCATTTGGCTAAAAAGGTTTTGGTGTTTGATGATCAACATAACCTGTGGACTAATGTGTTTTGCTAGTGTTTATGTTTATAGTTCACAGGATTCGAAGAGGATTAGACTAAGGCACTGAGGATGCAACACCTCAAAAGAAGACATAAAAAGAGCTTAGAAGTCCAAGACTCAAGAACAAAAGAAGCCCAAAAGAAACAACGAAGAAATCCATGAAGTGGGCCGTCAGCCAGCGCACTAGTGGTGCACCGGACAATGAACAGTGCTTGTCCGGTGTGCACCGGACTGTCCAGTGGGACACCCGGACAGTCTGCGCAGAGAGGCCCACAACGGGCGCTCTCGGGATGTAGCATCGGACTGTCTGGTGTGCATCGGACAGTCTGAGTAATGGTCGGATCTAACGGTCGACTACTACAGACCCCAACGGTCGGTTGATGTGGCAGGGCACTAGACAATGAATAGTGTTTGTCCGGTGGGCACCGGACTGTCCGGTGCGCTCATCGACAGAAAGCTTATGTTTCTGTCCAATGACTATAATTGTGGGGGGAGGCTATATATACCCCCCAACCGGCCATTTCAGTGTTTGGGAGCCCAAGCAACATACCAAGGCATAGTATAGACTTTTCCAAGTGCTCATACACCCAAGTGCTTAATAGAATCACTCGGTGATTAGCGTAGTTGCTTTGTGAAGTGCTTAGGTTAGTTAGACCGCATTAGTGCTTGCTCTAGGTGAATCCTAGTTAGTTGAGTGAGTTTAGAAAAACCACACAACCCCTCGGCTCTTGCGTGAGCCTTTGTAGTTGTACCAAGTGGGGCAAGAGTCTTGCGAGACCGTGACCATCGAGTTTGTGTCACGGCCGCCACCGTGTACTGGAGGGAACGAGGCCCACGACGTTTTTAGCCGAAAGCTCATTAGTGGAGACGGCGGAGAGCGTCCGAGAGGAGCCGGAAGCAGAGCACCACTTGCACGTGGAGAAGGCCCGTGACTCTCTACGAAGTTACTCGACCATGATGCTTGGTCCTCGTGTGGGCTACCCTTTGCGTAGGGGCACCAATGAGGATTAGTCGGGACCTTGCGTGGTTCCGGATACCTCGGTAAAAATACCGGCGTCATCCACGAGAGTTTGCATCTCTACCTTGCTCTTTACCTTCCGCATTTATATTAAGTATTTAAGTTTCAATCTTGTCTTTCTAGCTATATTATTTAGATTGAAACTTAGCCTTTGCGGTAGAGACAACCACACTTAGACAAAACCTAGTTTGCACATTCTATATTGTTTATTTGCATAGGTTTTGCTCTAGGGATTTATTTATTGCCTAGTTTAGAGAAAGTTTTAGAAGTCCTAATTCACCCCTCCTCTTAGGCGTCATCGTTTCCTACAGAAGCTACCAAGAAGAGCCAAAAAGATTTGGATAAGGCAGACTCAAAAGAGCCAAAGGACTACTGGTATAGGCCTCACCAGACCGGTCTGGTGGTGCACCAGACTGGATCCATGAGTGGCCTTGACTTAGGTGCTAGGGAAGCTGGCGCATCGGACTGGGTCCATGGTGCACCGGACCACTCTATAGGTGAACAACACGCTCTTAGGAATTTTATTTTAAAATTCACTGGACCACTACTGTTCATGATCCGGTGTGCCACCAGACTACTTCTCCAATGGCTGCTTCTGGCCCAACGGCTAGCTGATGTCACCAACCAATCCAGTGGCACACAGAACCGGATCGATGCCCATTAGTTTATGGAAAGGCGCCAATCAAATCCTGGACTAGGGGCACTAGACCCGATCCGATGCGTCCTCAGACATGAAAGTTTTTAGGCTTCCATATGAAGATTGCAACGGCTCCTAGGCCCCTTGGGGCTATAAAGGGACCCCTAGGCGCCCCCAACTAATACCCAAGCATCTCAAGAGCACACTAAAACTCTAACACTCTGCGACCACACCCTCTAGTGATTTGAGAGAGATTCGAGTGCTAATTTTGAGTTGTTCTTATGTGATCTTGTACTCGCTCTCTTGTCTTTGATTCTCTTGCGTGTGTTGTTGTGTTGTGCTTTTGTGTGCATGTTCTATCTCCTCCCTTACTCTAAGTTTTGATTATGATCACTTTGTAAGGCTTTGACAGACTCCAATTTGTGGAGATTCCTCACAAACGGGAATACTGATATAAGGAAGAAACCATGACACTCAAGTTTGATCTTTGGATCACTTGAGAGTGGTTGATTGCAAACCTTGTCCAAAGTATGACACCACAACGTGGAGGTAGGCTTTGTTCGAACCATAGTATAAAATAGTTGTCTCTTGTGTCATTTACTGTATCACAGTTTTTCCTTCTTCCTAGTTCTCTTTACTCACTTGTATTATTGCTCTCATAATCTTTCATATCTTGAAAGAGCAATCAAGTGAAGGGAACATTTCTCTCTTCTTCTCATCCGATCTTGGTTTTAATTTGCTCTAACTTAATTGTTAGACCATTTGTCTTGTTGTAAGCTATTTTTGGAGGATCACCTATTCACCCCCTCTAGGTGCTATCAATTGGTATTAGAGCCGGTGTCTTCCATTGGGTCTAACAACCCAAAGAGATGCCTAGTGATGACGCTAAAGGGAAGGACAAGGTGACTGATGAGAAGGAGATGATCAACAATGAGCCCAAGGGAGACAAGCCCATTGATTCAAGATCAAACAACAAGAAGAGGGACGAGATGAAGAAGAAGCGCATCAAGAAGATCATTTACTACGATAGCGATGCTTCTTCATCTTCTTCGCACAAGGGCACCGACGACTATTCTTCTTCAAAGAAAAAGACGGTTGAACATGATTACTCTAGAATGTCTTTTATATATTCTCACACTCCTTACAATTCAAATGCACATCTGATTTCTATTCCTCTTGGCAAGCCTCCTCACTTTGATGGGGATGATTACTCTAGGTGGAGCCATAAGATGCGTAGCCATTTATTTTCTCTTCAGCGTAGTATTTGGGACATAGTAGAAAATGGAATGCATGGTTTAGATAGTGATGATGAGAACTACAATGCTATTTACATGCAAGAAATGGTTTATAAAAATGCCCAAGCTACTATTGTGCTTCTAGCTTCTCTATATAGGGAAGAATACATTAAAGTTAGTGGCTTGGACAATGCAAAGGAGATATGGTACATCCTCAAGATCGCCCATGAGGGGAATACTATGGCGATGATCACAAAGATGGAACTCATTGAAGGTGAACTTGGGAGGTTCACCATGAAGAGTTGTGAAGAGCCAAATAAAACGTACAACATGCTCAAGACCCTGGTGAACGAAATCTGCAACTATGGAAGCACAAGATGAACAAATCATGACGTCATGCGCCTAATGCTAAGGCCATTTACCGTTCTTGATCCTAACCTTATGAACTTGATTTGAGAGAACCCCAGATACACCAAGATGATGCCCCGAGGTAATCCTTGGAAAATTTGTGAGTGGGTATATGATGGCTAAGGAGGCGAGGTACATCGACGACGTCACGAACGGGCCTCTTCCCCACTACATCAAGCCGCACCCCGTCAACCTCAAAGCGACAACCAACAAGGAAGCTCTCCCGACAAGGTGGCACAAATTTAGCTGGCTGGTCTCAATGAAGATGAGATGGCGCTTGTGATAAAGCGCTTCAAGACCGCATTGAAGGGACGTAAGGAGTACCCCAACAAGAACAAATCAAGGGGAAAGTGTGTGTGCTTTAAATGTGGTAAGTCTGGTCATTTTGTTGCACAATGTCCTGATAATGATGACCAGGCACAACAAAAGAGCGCCAAAGGGAAGGAGAAGAAGTTCTACAAGAAGAAGGGTGAGGCGCACATCGGCGAAGAATGGGAATCAGGCTACTCCTCCTCTGACTCCGACAACGAGGGCCTCACTACCTCTGCCTTCAACAAGTCTACCCTCTTCCCCAACAAGCGCCACACATGCCTCATGGCTATGGAGAAAAAGGTATTTACACGTGAAACTCCTAAATATACTTATTCTAGCGATGAGGAATATGATGATGATGTAGATTATATTGATCTTTTTAAGGGCTTAGATAGATCCAATGTTGATAAAATTAATGAATTGATTGATGCTTTGAATGACAAGAATAGGTTATTAGAAAAGCAAGAAGGTTTGCTCTTTGAGGAACATGATAAGTTTTTAGAAGTTGAAAAATCTCTTGCCTTGGAAAAGAAGAAGAATGATTTATTAGCTGCTGAGTTATCTTCATGTCATTCCTCCATGTCTAGTCTTAAAATTGCTAATGATTATCTAATTAAGAAATTGGATGAATGTCATGCTACTAGTTCTTCTCTTTTGTATGTATCATTCTATAATAGATGTAAGGATTTTGATATTGATGCTTGTGTTGATCATGCCTCTTCCATTGCTAAGTTGAATGATGAAATTGCTAGATCAAATGTTCAACTTAAAACTTGCAAAGATGTGGTAGAAAAATAAAATTTGCTAGGGATGCCTACACCATTGATAGACAAACCCTCCATTAAGGATGGTCTTGTCTTCCCTGTGGGAGCCAAGGACACAAAGTGCCATAACACCACTGTGGCAGTTAACAAGACTGTGGAGGGAGAAACTGTGGTTTTTTGGTTATGTCATAAGGAAGGGCACAAGTGTTACCAATGCAAGGCGAAGACTAGGGGAGAGAAGAAGAAAAAGCCAACAAGGAAGATCTCCAACACCTACACCAACAAGGTGGACAAAAAGGTGGCTACACCATATTTGATCAAGAAGAAGAATGGAAAGGTGATAGCCATTAAGGCCAATAAGCAAGACGACAAAGGAAATGGGGCTAAACGAATCTAGGTGCCAAACGAATCTAGGTGCTCAACCATGAAAAGCACCAAGAAAGTTTAGGTCCCTAGAGGGAAGTGAGAAGTATGATGGACTTTGGGGAATTTAGAGACTTGGCTAAAATGGGATGTATATCAAGGGATGCATCTATAAGGAAAATGGACTCTGGGCCATTTGGCTAAGTGATTTTGTTGTTTGATGATCAACATAACCTTATGGACTAATATGTTTGCTAGTGTTTATGTTTATAGTTCATAGGATGTGAAGAAGATTGGATTGATGCACTAAAGATGCAACACCTCAAAAGAAGACCTAAAATAAGCCCAAGGAAATAGTGAAGAAATCCATGAAGTGGACAGTCAGCCAGCGCTCTGGTGGCACATCGAACAATGAACAGTACCTATCCGATGTGGAACAGACAGTCTGAGCAGAGAGGCCCGCAACCAGGGACTCTCAGGCGCTATAGCACTGGACAGTCCGGTGTGCACCGGGCAGTCTGCAACGGTCGAATCCAACAATCGATGAATCGACTGCTACAGACCTCAATGGTCAGCTGACGTGGCCAGGGTAGCGAACATGTCCGGTGTGCCCGACTACAGAGCACTTAACGGGCTCAGTTTATATGTTCCATTACATGGTCATTAAATTGTCGCTAAGCCTTCTATTACATTATGGCCTAAAAGGATGGATGACTAAAGTCCAAGTTCATGCTTGGGCTCAGTTTATATTGGGTATTTTATACCCACGGGTTAACGGGTATGGGTGAAGGCGGAACGTTCTAATACCCGTTTACCCATTGGGTGAAGATTTTTGCCCAATAACAAACCCACGGGTAGAATATTTAGCCCACATACATACCCTAATGGAGTAAATACCCATCGGGTATCGGGTCGCGGGTACCCATTGCCATCTCTACAATCGACTGCTACAGACCTCAATGGTCAGCTGACGTGGCCAGGGCAGCGAAGATGTCCGGTGTGCCCGACTACAGAGCACTTAGCTTCTTGTCCAACGACTATAATTGAGGGGAGCCTATTAATACCCGTCCAACCGGCCATTTGAAGGTGTGAGAGCCCAAGCAACATACCAACCAGTATTATAGATATTTCCAAGTGCTCATACACCCAAGTGTTTAATAGAATCACTCGGTGATTAGCGTAGGTGCTTTGCGAAGTGCTTAGGTTGGTTAGACCGCTTATGCGCTTGCTCTAGGTGAATCCTAGTTAGTTGAGTGAGTTTAGAAAAACCACACAACACCTCGGCTCTTGTGCGAGCCATTGTAAATGTACCGAGTGGGTCAAGGGTCTTGTGAGACCGTGACAACCGAGTTTGTGTTATGGTCACCACCGACTGTAACACCGGGAATCTAGGGGTATAAAAATCTCTTCTATAATATCCACCAAGTTCAGGTTTTAATAAAAACCCTAAGGGAACAATGGTTGTTGCATCATGTTGGAAGGCATTTATTTTTTTGTTTGATGAATGGTTTGCTTGATCTTTCATTTAATCAATGATTTTCACTTGATGTCAAACTGAAATAATAGAAAAAGAGAAAGAGAAAGAGAAAGAGAAAGAAAAAGAGAAGGAAATCAGCCCTCTCTCCCCTTCCCTGGCCCATTCGGTCGGCCCACCCTAGCCCCCTCTTCCCCTCTCTTCCCCCCCGCTAGGCCCAGCGCTCTCCCCCCTCATGGGCCCGCGCGAGGCGGCCCAGCTCCCACCCCGCGGCCTGCCCCGCCAGCCCCGTGGGCGCGCGCCCGTGGCGGCCCAGCGCGGCCTGCCGCGCCCCCCAGCCCAGCGCCGCGCCTTCGCTCCGTCGCGGCCCAGCTGTGGCGCGTGTTGCGCGCATGCAACCGCGCCCCGCGCGTGGACGCCCAGCGCCCGCCGCCGCCGCCGCTCAGCCGGCCCCACGCGTCAGGAGCCGCCCACTGTACATCTTCCCAAACGGCTCTGCGTAGTTTTCTCGCCCACGACGCCTCCAAAACCGCCCCGCTCACGCACAGCCCAAGCCAGCGCGCGCTCGCCGCATGCCCAGCACCCCGCCATAGCTAGCTATGGTGACTGAACCACCGAGCCCGACCCCACCGACGTCCCTGCAGCCCGCTCCGGCCGTTTGTCTACCCTCGCCGCGCCTCGGACTCGCTGTTAGCCGTGTCGCGCATGTCAAATTGCGCATGTGCAGCGCCTCGCCGTGCTCTCGCAGCTGTCATCGCGCAACTAGTGCGCGCACTCGTGTTCGCTTGCGCGCAGTGCGTCGACGGTACTCCGTCCACGCCCGTCTACCCCTCGTCTACCCCCCGTCTACCCCTCGTCTACCCCTCGTCTACCCCCCCGTGTGCATTCGCGTCGCTCGCCTCGCCATCACCCGTGCATCGCGCATTAAATCATCGCGTGCCGTTCGCGCGCGTTGCGCGTGACGTTCGCACGTGTCGTTGTGCGCTTCTGTGCACGTTAATAGTTCGCCTCACCTAGAATAGCTCGCGCTAATTAAATACATATTTAAACAACGGTTATTCAAGTAGCAAACTAATCGGGTCTAAGTAATAATTTTACTTGGCATATGATTAATGTCTGTCAATATGATTAAGCCGAATTAAATATTATAATTCATATCCGCTTAGTGTAAACGTGATATCCCTCGACCGTAGCGTCGGTCGTCTCAGTTCCTTTCTCGCGTAGTCGTAGATGCGAATTCTATGTCGCGTGCATATTCATTTGATCTATATTGTTGTATGGTGTATTGTTTTCTGCCGTTTCAAGAATGTTGGATGTATGTTTGCACTCGCGTAGATATCGGGCCGTTCGTGGAGTCCGAGGGAATTGCAGGAGAAGACCCTAAGCAGCAGCAGCTTGGTGAAGGCAAGTGTCCTCTGACCCATTATGTCCCTTTCACTTATAATACACTGTCCCGCATTACTTAAGTGAAACCTAAGGATTGACTAGCTTTGTATTTACCTTATACTTGATTACCTATTGGGTTGCTATGGTTAGCTTTATGCTATTGCTTTAACTTAATCAACGAACATGATGTGAATATTTATGATACGATGATGTTGTCCCGATGATCTTGTGATATTTTAGGGGACTCGGGCTGTTTCCCGAGTACCTCTCCGTAAGGACCTGTTCGTTGAGAGACCACCTGGGATAACAATGCAACCATGAGGGTGAAATGGGGCGCCCTTAGCTAATTAATTAGAGGAACTAGAGGTGTAGTTGCTTCGCCGTCGTGCCGTCAATGGGGTCCAGGCACAGTGCTTGCTCTGCCGAGGCTGGGTGCCGAGGTTCTTTCGTTTTGCTTTTGTTAGTCACCCCCTGCGGGGAGGGGTACTGTGTTTATCAAACTGGAGAAACCTAACGGGCGTCTATGACCTCTAGGGAATCTTTGTAAAAGCTACGTAGTGATACCCTGCCGGACCACCTAGGAAGTGATCAATGGGGAGTCATGATGCCCGGGCAAAACGGGAATCACGGCTCAAGGGTAAAGTGTGCGACCTCTGCAGAGGGTAATGAAACTGATATATCAGCCGTGCTTGCGGTTAAGAGCGGCCTTGGGATCCTCTTTGATTAGAGATACTCTGGATACACCTCAGATGATGACTTTGATGATGATGGTTAATGATGGTGACTTTAATTATGTATTCTAGTATTTCCTCTCTGAGGAGGTACTTTTGGGATTATAACTTGGGTTTTATGATAAAATCTGGCTTCTACTAACAATAAATACCTGACCAATTAAAAGCAACTACTTGAGCCTAACCCCAGATAAAAGCTAGTCCACTTCAGCCAAACGGGGCATTTGCTGAGTACGTTGATGTGTACTCATCATTGCTTTACCACAAAACACCAGGTTGTCCACATTGCAACCACTGCTCAGGAGAAGACGAAGCCGTGGAAGGAGACTTCCAGGAGTTCCAAGACTACGACGATTTCTAGGTGTGGGTTGGCGGCAACCCCCAGTCAGCTGCCTGTGAAGGCCCTATCTTTACTGTGCTTCGCTTAGCACTTTGATTTACTCGTTAAGTTGATGACTATGTGGATGTCTCTGACTCTGTGATGTAATAAGTTAATATTCTTTTATGTTATTATTCGAGCACTATGCAATGATGTTCATTTATGTAATCGCTGTGTACGTGAATTCTGATCCTGGCACGTACATAGTTCGCATTCGGTTTGCCTTCTAAAATCGGCCGACCCATCACCCGTGACGCCGCTCGCAGTTGTCACTTCCACGACGCACTCGACACCTTGTTGCGCCGGGCTTTCGATCGGCACACCTGGTCGATTGAGTATCGTTGTGTAGTCTACCAGCACAGTCGCGGGAGGTACCCAGACCGCTGGGAGGCTACCTGCCTAGTACGCTGTCCGGAGGATGACCTCCGGGGTGCAGAGGCCTTTTTGGAGCATTACTCCATCTCCGAGAGGGACACTGCGGAGGCGGCTGTGCAGGACGCAGCACGATGTGCACTCTCCCAGTACTGTTCCTTATTCGGTGGGGTGGCCAACAATCTTAACCTTAGGTACTACCCCCACCGTCCTACTCGTAGCACAGAGAGTGTGGTTGTCTCGCCTATTGGTGAGGATAACCCTAGGTTGAGCCGCACAGTGAACCTAGTCGCTGTGCTTAACACCAAGCTGGACCACTCTCTGGACGAGCTGAGCAGGGCTCGAACGGAGATTGCTGAGTTGCGTGCTGAGCTGGCAGAGCACCGCCACCAGGAGGGTGGTTCCCCCGCTCCTGTTGGGACTCAGCACCCTTACCGCTCGCTGCCACGTGGTCACCACACCTATGGTTCCCCTGCCTGTAGGACCAGGATAGATCTGGATCCTTAGATCGTTAGCGTTGGAGTTTGTAATAAATTCTTAAGTCAGGTGTCTCAGTCTTAGATAGTCAGTTTAGTTTGCTTATCAGTTGCTTCCATTCAGTTTAGTTTGCTTATCAGTTGCTTCCATGCTTGTTATGATGAACTTGTGCTGGATTTGAATCTTTGTAATGACTGTTGCCAACATGTGGGCTTCCCTTGCAGCTTGGTTTAGCTAGTGATGTTAATGAAGTCAGTTATTTAGTTGGGAAACCATTTACTTCTACTTTCCTTTTTTATCTGAGAAGCTGTATTGGATCGTAATGGGGATCAGTGAAGTTCTTTGTTCACTCAGTGTCATGAAGAATTTTTTATACCCTTTTCTTATGCTGAAGGATTGTAAGATCAATGTTGATGTGTGAATGTCTTCCACAGATGTCTGACAACAGACGCCGAGGTAACAGGTGTGTTCAGCAAGAGCAGCGTGTCCAGCAGGAGGAACCCCAGCAACACCGGAGGCAGCCTCCCCTGCCACCCCCGATGACAGTGGAGCAGATGTTCTTGATGCAAACACAGACAGTGCAGGCTATTGGGCAGACTCTGGCAGCCATGCAACAGGCTCAACAGCAACCCCAACCCCAGTTGCAAGTGCAGATGCCCCAGATGCCACGGGACAAACGTGGCGAGTTCATGAGAGGGCACCCTCCTACCTTCGCGCACTCTACCGACCCCATGGATGCAGAAGACTGGCTGTGTGTAGTGGAAAGGGAACTGTGCACCGCCCAATGTGACGACAGGGAGAAGGTTCTGTATGGTCCCCGCCAACTAAGGGGAGCAGCCCAGTCCTGGTGGGAGTCCTACCTCGCCACCCATGCTGACCCCGAAGCCATCACTTGGGAGGAATTCAGAGAGAGTTTCCGCAGGTACCATGTTCCAGAGGGACTGATGATCGTGAAGAAGGAGGAGTTTCTGGCTCTGAAGCAGGGAACCCTGTCTGTTAGTGAATACAGGGACAGGTTTCTGCAACTCTCTCGTTATGCACCTGAAGACGTCAACACTGATGCTAAAAGGCAGTACAGGTTCATGAGGGGTTTGGTGGATCCCCTGCATTACCAGCTGATGAACCACACCTTCCCCACCTTCTAGCACCTGATCGATAGGGCAATCATGACCGAGAGGAAGCGCAAGGATATGGAAGATCGAAAGCGCAAGATGAGTGGACCACAGTCTGGGAGCAACAGCCGCCCCCGCTTCTCAGGCAGTTCATCTCAGCAAGGCAAGCCTGGTCACCCACGGGGATACCAGCATCAGAGTCAACGCCCGTACCAGCAGCAGTTTCAGAGGCGGTACCCACAACAGCAGCAGTATCGTTAGAACAGCCAGCAGGGAGGTAACCAGTATTAGAGGCAGAACAACCAGGCACCTCGCCTTCCTGCCCCAGCAGCGAACCAAGCATCCCCAGCACAAGGAGGAGGCAGAGGATGCTTCCACTATGGAGAGCAAGGCCACTGGGTGATGCATTGCCCAAAGAAGATGGCGCAGCAGCAGACAAACCCCAATGCTCCAGCAAGGCAAGGTGTACCTCAACAGGCAACAGGTAATCGTGGCCATGCGTACAACCGTGGAAAGGTGAACCACTTGGAGGCCGAAGCGATCCAGGATGCACCAGATGTGGCAGTAGGTATGTTCTCAGTCGAATCTCATCCATACTAGTGCAACTCATTCATTTGTCACTGCAACATGGGTAGAAATGCATAACATCTCAGTAGGGTCAATGATGCCACCCATGAGGGTTAATTCGATCGGTGGTAAAGTGCAAACAGATAAGATATGCTCAAATGTAAGGGTGGAAATAAGGGGAATAGGGTTCCCAGCGACCTAATAGTAATAGACACCCCTGGGGTAGATGTCATTCTAGGGATGAATTGGTTAATGAAGTATGAAGCGAATGTTAGCTGTGACAAGAGGACCGTAACATTGAAGTCCCCGCCCGGAGAGGAGGTAGTGGCTGAGCTAAGGATGCCTAAAACAGCGAAAGGAGATTGTCACAAGATTTCGGTTGATAGCAAGGAGGCCAACCCGCTCGAGGCTATCAGGGTTGTGTCGGACTTTCCATATGTGTTTCCCGAGGAATTAACGGGCATGCCACCCGAGAGAAAAGTCGAATTTGCCATAGAGATTATCCCTGGCACCGCCCCCATTTCTAAAAGAGCCTATCGAGTGTCTGGGCCAGAATTGGTGGAACTCAAGAAACAGATAGACGAGCTGTTAGAGAAGGGTTACATCAGACCAAGTACCTCGCCTTGGGCCGCTCCAGTATTGTTTGTAGAGAAGAAAGACGGTACCAATAGGATGTGCATAGATTACAGAGCCCTGAATGAAGTCACCATTAAGAACAAGTACCCCCTGCCAAGGATAGAAGATCTGTTTGACCAGCTCAGAGGTGCCAGCGTATTCTCGAAGATAGATCTGAGATCAGGTTACCATCAACTTAGAATCCGACCTTCAGACATACCGAAGACAACATTCATCACCAAGTATGGGTTATATGAGTATACAGTTATGTCCTTTGGTTTGACAAATGCGCCAGCCTTCTTTATGTATCTGATGAACAGTGTGTTCATGGACTACCTAGACAAGTTTGTGGTAGTGTTCATCGATGATATTCTCATATATTCTCAAAGTGAGGAAGAACATGTGGAACATTTGAAGATGGTATTGCAAAGGCTACGAGAGCATCAGTTGTATGCCAAGCTGAGTAAATGTGAGTTCTGGATTCATGAAGTCTTGTTTTTGGGTCACATCATAAACCAAGATAGGTTAGCTGTGGATCCAAAGAAAGTAGCAGATATTCTGAACTGGAAAGCACCAAAGGATGTTCGTGGAATCAAGAGTTTCATTGGAATGGCCGGATACTATAGGCGTTTCATTGAAGGCTTTTCAAAGATTGCTAGACCAATGACAGCGTTGCTAGCGAAGAAAGTTGAGTTTAAGTGGACCCAAAAGTGCCAAGAGGCATTTGAAGAACTGAAGAATAGATTGACTACAACACCTGTGTTGGTTCTGCCTGATGTTCACAAGCCATTCTCGGTGTACTGCGATGCTTCTTACATCGGATTGGGATGTGTGCTAATGCAAGAAGGAAGAGTTGTAGCATACTCATCTCGACAGCTGAAGATCCATGAGAGAAATTATCCCACACACGACCTGGAGTTGGCAGCAGTGGTTCATGCTTTAAAGACATGGAGAAATTACCTGTATGGGCAGAAGTGCGACATCTACACAGATCACAAAAGTCTAAAATACATATTCACCCAGTCAGAGTTAAACATGAGGCAGCGAAGATGGTTGGAATTGATTAAGGACTACGAGTTGGAGATACATTACCATCCAGGCAAAGCCAATGTTGTTGCAGATGCTCTGAGCAGGAAGAGTCAAGTCAATATGATGGCCACGTACCCAATGTCATATGAGTTAGCCAAGGAGTTCGACAGACTGAGTCTCAGTTTTCTGGACAGTACACAAGGAGTAATGGTGGAATTAGAGCCCACCCTAGAGCAGGAGATCAAAGAATGGCAGAAGGATGATGAAAACATCAACAAGATCCGGCAGCTGATCTTAGAAGGAAGAGGCAAGAACTTTCGAAAGGATGAAGAGGGAGTAATATGGTTCAAGGACCGATTGTGTGTTCCCGACATCAAACATATTCGGGAGCTGATCCTCTAAGAAGCTGATGAGACAGCCTACTCCATACACCCTGGAAGTGAAAAGATGTATCAAGATTTAAAAAGGAGGTTTTGGTGGTATGGCATGAAAAGAGAAATCGCAGAATATGTCGCCATCTGTGATAGCTGTCAAAGAACCAAAGCAGAGCATCACAAGCCCACCGGACTGTTGCAGCCATTGCAAATTCCTCAGTGGAAGTGGGATGAGATCGGGATGGATTTTATAGTTGGCCTACCTCGTACCCGAGCCAGCTATGATTCCATCTGGGTGGTTGTGGACCGCTTAACAAAAGTGGCCCATTTCATACCTGTGAAGACAACGTACACCGGAGCAACATTAGCCGAGTTATACATGTCCTGGATAGTCTGCCTACATGGTGTGCCGAAGAAGATAGTGTCAGATCGAGGAACACAGTTTACCTCTCATTTTTGGCAGCAGCTACAAGAAGCCTTGGGCACGCATCTGAACTTCAGCTCGGCTTATCACCCGCAAACAGACGGTCAGACTGAAAGAACTAATCAGATCCTAGAAGATATGTTGAGAGCCTGTGCGTTGCAAGACAAGTCAGGATGGGACAAAAGGTTACCTTATGCAGAATTCTCCTACAACAATAGTTACCAGGCCAGCTTGAAGATGTCACCGTTTCAGGCGCTCTATGGACGGAGTTGTAGGACTCCGCTGCACTGGGACCAGCCTGGAGAGAGACAGGTGTTTGGCCCCGACATTTTGCTTGAAGCCGAAGAGAATATCAAAATGGTTCGGGAGAATCTGAAAATAGCACAATCAAGGCAGCGAAGCTATGCTGACAGAAGGAGAAGAGAACTGAGTTTTGAAGTGGGAGATTACGTCTATCTGAAGGTGTCGCCTATCAGAGGAGTCAGAAGGTTCGGAGTCAAGGGCAAGTTAGCACCCCGGTACGTTGGACCATATCAGATTCAAGCAAAGCGTGGAGAAGTGGCCTACCAGCTCAACCTACTAGAAAGTCTGTCGGCAGTGCACAACGTGTTCCACGTGTCGCAATTGAAGAAGTGTCTGCGGGTACCAGAAGAACAGTTGCCAGTGGAGGACTTGGAAGTTCAAGAGGACCTGACATACATAGAGAAGCCAACGTAGATTCTGGAGTTTGCAGATAGAGTCACCCGTAGGAACACCATCAGAATGTGCAAAGTCAGATGGGGTCACCAATCTGAGGAAGAAGCAACCTGGGAATGAGAAGATGATCTGAAAGCCAAATACCCTGAACTCTTTGCTGACCAACCTTGAATCTCGGGGCGAGATTCTTTTAAGGGGGATAGGTTTGTAACACTCGGAATCTAGGGGTATAAAAATCTCTTCTATAATATCCACCAAGTTCAGGTTTTAATAAAAACCCTAAGGGAACAATGGTTATTGCATCATGTTGGAAGACATTTATTTTTTTGTTTGATGAATGGTTTGCTTGATCTTTCATTTAATCAATGATTTTCACTTGATGTCAAACTGAAATAATAGAAAAAGAGAAAGAGAAAGAGAAAGAAAAAGAGAAGGAAATCAGCCCTCTCTCCCCTTCCCTGGCCCATTCGGCCGGCCCACCCCAGCCCCCTCTTCCCCTCTCTTCCCCCCCCCCCCCCCCCCCGCTTGGCCCAGCGCTCTCCCCCCTCATGGGCCCACGCGAGGCAGCCTAGCTCCCACCCCGCGGCCTGCCCCGCCAGCCCCGTGGGCGCGCGCCCGTGGCGGCCCAGCGCGGCCTGCCGCGCCCCCCAGCCCAGCGCCGCGCCTTCGCTCCGTCGCGGCCCAGTTGTGGCGTGCGTTGCGCGCACGCGACCACGCCCCGCGCGTGGACGCCCAGCGCCCGCCGCCGCTGCTGCTCAGCCGGCCCCACGTGTCAGGAGCCGCCCACTGTACATCTTCCCAAACGGCTCTGCGCAGTTTTCTTGCCCACAACACCTCCAAAACCGCCCCGCTCGCGCATAGCCCAAGCCAGCGCGCGCTCGCCGCACGCCCAGCACCCCGCCATGGCTAGCTATGGTGACCGAACCGCCGAGCCTGACCCCGCTGACGTCCCTGCAGCCCGCTCCGGCCGTTCGTCTACCCTCGCCGCGCCTCGGACTCGCTGTTAGCCGTGTCGCGCACGTCAAATTGCGCGTGTGCAGCGCCTCGCCGTGCTCTCGCAGCCGTCATCGTGCAACTAGTGCGCGCACTCGCGTTCGCTTGCGCCTAGTGCGTCGACGGGACTCCGTCCACACCCGTCTACCCCTCGTCTACCCCTCATCTACCCCCCATGTAACACCCCGAGGTTCACAAACACCCCGGAATGCTACTGAACTACACTTCTGACATCTATATAAAATTTTGGCAGCATCTCCTTTGCAAAATTGCATAAATGAGGGGGGGGACAACAGTGTATAAACATATATCATGACAAAAACATACCAAGTATTATTAATCGGCTAGCAAAGGGAAGTTAAACATACGACATGAACTGAATTAACCAGGCTCATAAACGACGCCGCACCTACGCACAAACTCAAACCCCGCCGCGGGTTACATCTCTCCCCACACCCACCAAACTGCAGCGGCGCTGCTTAATAATTTCATAACTTCAAAATTATGACAACATTGGTAACAAACAAAAACTCCAGAGACATCTACATAAAATTCCCCACAAGTTTTGTATACAATTTATAATTAAATTCCAACATCTAATTAGCCCAAAACAGTTCACAAGATGAACCCTGTAATCTGTTTTTTTCTCTTTTGGACAGCGACATACCCGGATTCAAACAGCGATATCTTTTAAAATATAATTCCAATTCAAACGCATAAGTACTCATTGGAAAGATAAGACAAAGCCATACATGATTATCATACTGGTTAGCACTAATTAACCACGAAAAATTCCCAGAAATTGCTAATACTACTGCTGTTCACCCACCTGAAAAATCTGTTTTTTTTACAGCAACATACCCGGATTCAAACAGCGATATCTTTTAAAATATAATTCCAAATCAAGCACATAAGTACTCATTGGAAAGATAAGACAGAGCCCTACATGATTATAATACTGGTTAATACTAATTACCCACGAAAAATTCCCAGAAACTGCTAATACTACTGCTGTTCATCCACCTGAAAAATCTGTTTTTTTGGACAGCAACATACCCGAATTCAAACAACGATATCTCCTAAATTATAACTCCGAATCGAGCGCATAAGTACTCGTTGGAAAGGTATGACAAATCTCTATATGATTATCCCACTGATTCCCACTAATTACCCCACGAAAATTCCCAGAAATCCCTAGAACTACTGCTGTTCACCCACTCACAAAATTCCTGGACAGCACCTCTACCGATTCGCAAAGATAAACACATAATCCAATTGATTGCAGCACAAAAACAACAAAAGATAATCACAAATTCACCTTAGGTTCTTCCCTTCCTCCTTCCTTCTTCCTCCCTCCAAACTCCAATTGAGATCGCAGCCACACGACGGAGAACCACACGGGAGGGCTGCACCTTGGAGGAGGGGGAGAAATGGGGGGGGGAGGCTAGGGTTAGGGGAGGGTTAGTGGGCCGGATTGCGATTCGCGGCCCAACTCGCTTGCACGACAGCTCCCGACCAACCACTCTACTGCTATACTGGTGAATGTTTTCCATAAATTCTAAATCCCCAAAGCGCGACACCCGAATAAGAGAAAAAACAAACAAAAAGAATAACCTTCAACTTCTCTTCTTTGCAAACCGGGTATCACACTCTACCCCCCTTAAAAAGAATTCGACCTCGAATTCCGACGCTTCTATCGGAACGACAAGGAAAGATCAGCGACAACAAAAACTCACCCCATAACGAAAAGTTCGGGGTACTTCTGCCGCATCAGCTCCTCGAGCTTCAAGGATTCTAGGATACGCAGCAGACGACACTCTAGAGTCAGGTCTTGCTACATGGGAATCAACTCTAGCTCGATTATTGATATGGATTCCGCAAATACTTTCTCAACATAGAGACATGGAATACATGGCGTACTCTGATCATAGTCTCCGACAATTGCATGTGCTAAGCCAAGCTGCCAACTCGGGCTAAGATAATAGACAGTCCTATATAACCCGGACAAAGTTTTCCTGACACCAAATCAACATTGACACATGCAAGTACTTCAATGAATATATATAATGAAAGCAATACATACTGTGCTCCAATATCCTAAGCCAAACCTATCCAAACAAGAGTAACTTCAAAAGCTCAATTTAATGCTTGCATATTTCTAGACATCAGCACAACGGTTAATTGTTTTGCTCATAAACTCACAAAGTATGCATCCAACAGTAGTAAACTAGGACTTTATGGAAAGCTTACAAAGTCCACTATACCCTTGGTATTATCATCACCACAAGATTTTACACTTAGAAAGGACAAACAATGCGAAACGTAAATTTTGTCCAGACTTGGACAGAATTCAACTACTCACTTAAAAAAATCCATAATTGGAGTCTCAGTCATCCAATTTAGGCGCTCCTAGACTTTTTTGAAAGCCAGTAAAATTGTCTATATTTCATTTATAAACATATCAGGTTAATTCAATGCATATCAAGGTCAAAAAACATAAGAAAGGCTTTGCTGTCCAAATTTGGACAGATTCAAAGATTCCACTTAAAACAGCTGTAGCTTAACTTATAGGTCACCAAAAAGGGTGATCCAATATTTGTTGGAAATCTTAAGGAAAGTACTCCACTTCTTTATAATTTATAAGAACTGATTCAAAGTTTAACTTGGGCAAACAAGGTCAGTTTCAAAATCTGTACAGAATCTGGACAGATTCCAAGACTAGACTTGAGAAAATCATAACTCCCAAACTACTAGACCTATGGTCATGAAATTTTACACAAGTAAGATGAAAAAGTTGGCTACAACTTTTATATACAACACCTCTACAGAAAACATGGTTTAATTCATTGAACTAGCTGCATAACCAAAACTGGTCATGTAGTCCCAAACAGCAAGCAATAGATTTATTCAGGTTCTATACTCTTCTAAGATTAAGCGTTCATCGAAGGACTAATAACTTTAGGTTCTTCATTACGAGACACTCAGAGCCAACATAAAGATAGAAGCCATATGCTAACTTTTTAAATCATTTTAAGCCTTATCTCACATCATGGAAGCAAGAATCGATTTAAGCATACTACGCCTGCCCATATATCCATCCAAGCATATTCTATACATTATATCATTCCATCGAAGAACACTTTTTAATTATACTATGCATATATATCCATCCAATAACTCACCCAATCTGCATCTAACAAAATTTTGCAAATACAAACTCATTGGAAAGGTTATAACATTCCCTAAAACTTTTATTATAATGAGTGTCTCAGAATTGGTTTCCAAACCGATAAAACAATGCAACTGCTTTGTTGCAAAACTGATAGGATAGAAATATTGGACAACTAAAATTCAAAATCCTATAACTCCTGCTATACTCAACTTAAAACTACAACGAACATGTGTTGGAAAAGTTTGGAAATTGTCCACGACTTTTGCAATAAAGTTGCACCCAAATTTATCTTTATAACCCTCAACTCTGCATGACCTACAGCTAAACTCAACCTGAGATACTGCACATCAGAGATTCGACTTATATCCGGACAACCACCTCTCCCAATCTATTTAATAGGCAATTACAAGTAAATACCCATTAAAAGGTACTTAGAAAAACTAAAAGTTTTTCTTAAAGAGAATTCCCAAATTTGGGCTCTGAAACTATCAGAACACGGTCGATTTATTGGTGGTTTTAACGACACCTAAAGTTCAGACACAACGGTGTAACAACTTCAGAGTAGCCTAACTCCAATTATATGCAATGAAAATTACAAACCAATAATCTTTGGAAAGATCATGAAATTACTAAAACTTTCATAATCCAACAAAAACCAAAATTTACCGTCTTCAATGTCTATACTTCCGTACAAAATTAAGGCTGCTATAGGAAACCCATAACTCTCCAATGTTTAGACCAAACTGGGTGATTGAGCATCCTATGCAAAGATGAAGAAGCCTACTACAAAACATTCTAGATAAGTGAAGCCTGATTCAGCCTCCAACTAATTTAAAATGACTCCCAAAACCAAACAACACCTTACCCATAATAAAAAAACAATATAAAATAAAACCCAAGGCATTGGCAGGTGCAATCAACACTAGGATTTTCCACTACCAAATGGGGATGCAACTCCCCAAAGCCTTTAAGCAACACTTTACCTAGTAGGTTAGAACACTAAGCACAACAATCAACGAATTAAACAACCTCGTTTGTTAATTCCACTAAGGTCAAACATCCATGTATCGACAATGTATGAAACACCTGACATACCCGTCTCTAGCACTATAAGACATGGTTGTTATTACACTAGAATCCAACTATTAGAGCTCTCCACAACTATTCTGTTGACGTGAAGCAAATGGTGCTCATGTCATGTAACGTATTTTCCTCCTCTCAAAAGAGATAAAATTTGCAATACTCATAAAGCAATGGAGGGATAACAACAAGAAAAACTAATGTACTTCTTGACACAGACTCATGCAAAAGCTTCATAGATATTACTTTCAATACTAAAATAGCAACACAATACTATGCTCATCAGGAGTAATTGGATGTCAATAAGACAATCCACATAACCAAACTACCTTGATTAACCTCATATACAACAAAACCTACTATTACTGCACTTGAACAATTTGTACCTCGTGATATCACAGGATGCATTCAAAGTAGTAGACATACATGATCTATCAAACCATCATTCATATAAGAAAAATCTCAATCCGATGCAACAACCCCATCATTAAAGAGATAGATGACTAACAAACATAAGCAACTCCCAGTTAAGCATTGACTTCGTTTAAGATAAAGCGGTCCAAATAATGATTCAACAAGCATGCATAGAGAAACTGATCATAAAAAAAAATCAAACTACCATACAATGTTGGCAAATAAAAAAAATAAAATGGGTTGTCAATATCGTCCACATGACTAGCCTGCAACAACTAGAAATTATGCATAGCCTTTATGGCTATTGAAACAAACCATAGAAGGAAAACATGCACGACATAAAATCCACTTGAAACCACCCTATTTATTGTTGAAAAAAATAAGGTTGCACATAATAAGAAAACCTATCAGGTAAACATGGTTGGACTTATCAATCTACGTCATCTTACAAATTCACTTGAGTTCTATCAGTCTCAAGATTTCATAGACATTACAATGTTGCCTTTGCTCTATAGAGACAAACCAATTTTATACTAAGATCAAGTTAGCAAGTAGCCACACTAGCCAAAAAAGTGAGGCGCAAAGCATTGCACCCATGGAAATATTACATTGATAAGTTGGGTTGTAACCCAACAGTCAATCAAACTCAACAACACCATAAAACTACATTATATAGTGTTTTCACACTACACCAAGTCGGATTAGACCCACTATAGACAAGCTCAATAAACAATCGGTCCTACAAGTACTAGAACCCAAGAATCCTTTTGGAAAAAAACATCCACAGTCAAGCATATAGAAATATATGATAGTAATAGCTCAGAGATTTGAAAACATTGCATCAAAAAAACATCATGACAATATGTATATAAAACAAGTACAGTAGTAGCTTCACTGGCATAATATCTTCAATAACAACCACATCAAGAAACCAATATTAAATAGAAATAACATATCATATCCAGCATTACGTCATTAATGACGTACCCCATCAAACCATAAAGGAATTTGGAGTAAGGAAGTTCTAGTCATCTATACAATAAAGTACTAATATGAAAGATATACGAACCCATACCCTTCCTATATGTGCAAGTGTGTCAAATTTATCTTCAAATTGCGTAGAATCTAAAGCCTATCCTCTGATACCAACTGTAACACCCCGAGGTCCACAAACACCCCGGAATGCTACTGAACTACACTTCTGACATCTATATAAAATTTTGGCAGCATCTCCTTTGCAAAATTGCATAAATGAGGGGGGGGGGACAACAGTGTATAAACATATATCATGACAAAAACATACCAAGTATTATTAATCGGCTAGCAAAGGGAAGTTAAACATACGACATGAACTGAATTAACCAGGCTCATAAACGACGCCGCACCTACGCACAAACTCAAACCCCGCCGCGGGTTACATCTCTCCCCACACCCACCAAACTGCAGCGGCGCTGCTTAATAATTTCATAACTTCAAAATTATGACAGCATTGGTAACAAACAAAAACTCCAGAGGCATCTACATAAAATTCCCCACAAGTTTTGTATACAATTTATAATTAAATTCCAACATCTAATTAGCCCAAAACAGTTCACAAGATGAACCCTGTAATCTGTTTTTTTCTCTTTTGGACAGCGACATACCCGGATTCAAACAGCGATATCTTTTAAAATATAATTCCAATTCAAACGCATAAGTACTCATTGGAAAGATAAGACAAAGCCATACATGATTATCATACTGGTTAGCACTAATTAACCACGAAAAATTCCCAGAAATTGCTAATACTACTGCTGTTCACCCACCTGAAAAATCTGTTTTTTTTACAGCAACATACCCGGATTCAAACAGCGATATCTTTTAAAATATAATTCCAAATCAAGCACATAAGTACTCATTGGAAAGATAAGACAGAGCCCTACATGATTATAATACTGGTTAGTACTAATTACCCACGAAAAATTCCCAGAAACTGCTAATACTACTGCTGTTCATCCACCTGAAAAATCTGTTTTTTTGGACAGCAACATACCCGAATTCAAACAACGATATCTCCTAAATTATAACTCCGAATCGAGCGCATAAGTACTCGTTGGAAAGGTATGACAAATCTCTATATGATTATCCCACTGATTCCCACTAATTACCCCACGAAAATTCCCAGAAATCCCTAGAACTACTGTTGTTCACCCACTCACAAAATTCCTGGACAGCACCTCTACCGATTCGCAAAGATAAACACATAATCCAATTGATTGCAGCACAAAAACAACAAAAGATAATCACAAATTCACCTTAGGTTCTTCCCTTCCTCCTTCCTTCTTCCTCCCTCCAAACTCCAATTGAGATCGCAGCCACACGACGGAGAACCACACGGGAGGGCTGCACCTTGGAGGAGGGGGAGAAATGGGGGGGGGGGGAGGCTAGGGTTAGGGGAGGGTTAGTGGGCCGGATTGCGATTCGCGGCCCAACTCGCTTGCACGACAGCTCCCGACCAACCACTCTACTGCTATACTGGTGAATGTTTTCCATAAATTCTAAATCCCCAAAGCGCGACACCCGAATAAGAGAAAAAACAAACAAAAAGAATAACCTTCAACTTCTCTTCTTTGCAAACCGGGTATCACACCCCATGTGCATTCGCGTCGCTCGCCTCGCCATCGCCCACGCATCGCGCATTAAATCGTCGCGTGCCATTCGCACGTGTCGTCGTGCGCTTCTGTGCACGTTAATAGTTCGCCTCACCTAGAATAGCTCCCGCTAATTAAATACATATTTAAACAACGGTTATTCGAGTAGAAAACTAATCGGGTCTAAGTAATAATTTTACTTGGCATATGATTAATGTCTGTCAATATGATTAAACCGAATTAAATATTATAATTCATATCCGCTTAGTGTAAACGTGATATCCCTCGACCGTAGCGTCGGTCGTCTCAGTTCCTTTCTCGCGTAGTCGTAGATGCGAATTCTATGTCACGTGCATATTCATTTGATCTATATTGTTGTATGGTGTATTGTTTTCTGCCGTTTCAAGAATGTTGGATGTATGTTTGCACTCGCGTAGATATCGGGCCATTCGTGGAGTCTGAGGGAATTGCAGGAGAAGACCCTGAGCAGCAGCAGCTTGTTGAAGGCAAGTGTCCTCTGACCCATTATGTCCCTTTCACTTATAATACACTGTCCGACATTACTTAAGTGAAACCTAAGGATTGACTAGCTTTGTATTTACCTTATACTTGATTACCTATTGGGTTGCTATGGTTAGCTTTATGCTATTGCTTTAACTTAATCAACGAACATGATGTGAATATTTATGATACGATGATGTTGTCCCGATGATCTTGTGATATTTTAGGGGACTCGGGCTGTTTCCCGAGTACCTCTCAGTAAGGACCTGTTCGTTGAGAGACCACCCGGGATAACAGTGCAACCATGAGGGTGAAATGGGGCGCACTTAGCTAATTAATTAGAGGAACTAGAGGTGTAGTTGCTTCGCCGTCGTGCCGTCAATGGGGTCCAGGCACAGTGCTTGCTCTGCCGAGGCTGGGTCCCGAGGTTCTTTCGTTTTGCTTTTGTTAGTCACCCCCCTGCGGGGAGGGGTACTATGTTTATCAAACTGGAGAAACCTAACGGGCGGCTATGACCTCTAGGGAATCTTTGTAAAAGCTATGTAGTGATACCCTGCCGGACCACCTAGGAAGTGATCAATGGGGAGTCATGATCCCCGGGCAAAACGGGAATCACGGCTCATGGGTAAAGTGTGCGACCTCTGCAGAGGGTAATGAAACTGATATACCAGTCGTGCTTGTGGTTAAGAGCGGCCTTGGGATCCTCTTTGATTAGAGATACTCCGGATACACCTCAGATGATGACTTTGATGATGATGATTAATGATGGTGACTTTAATTATGTATTCTAGTATTTCCTCTCTAAGGAGGTACTTTTGGGATTAAAACTTGGGTTTTATGATAAAATCTGGCTTCTACTAACAATAAATACCTGACCAATTAAAAGCAACTACTTGAGCCTAACCCCACATAAAAGCTAGTCCACTTCAGCCAAACGGGGCATTTGCTGAGTACGTTGATGTGTACTCATCCTTGCTTTACCACAAAACACCAGGTTGTCCACATTGCAACCACTGCTCAAGAGAAGACGAAGCCGTGGAAGGAGACTTCCAGGAGTTCCAAGACTACGATGAGTTCTAGGTGTGGGTTGGCGGCAACCCCCAGTCAGCTGCCTGTGAAGGCCCTATCTTTACTGCGCTTCACTTAGCACTTTGATTTACCCGTTAAGTTGATGACTATGTGGATGTCTCTGACTCTATGATGTAATAAGTTAATATTCTTTTATGTTATTATTCGAGCACTATGCGATGATGTTCATTTATGTAATCGCTGTGTACGTGAATTCTGATCCTGGCACGTACATAGTTCGCATTCGGTTTGCCTTCTAAAACCATGTGTGACACCGACACAGGGGGAACGAGGCCCACAGTGTTTCAGTCGGAAGCTCGGTAGTAGAGATGACGGGGAGCGTCCGAGAGGAGCCGGAAGCGGACTGCCACTTGCGCGTGGAGATGGCCTGTGACTCTCTACAGAGTTACTCGACTAAGGTGCTTGGCCCTCGCGTGGATTACCCTTTGCGTAGGGGCACCAACGAGGATTAGTCAGAACCTTGTGTGGTTCTGGATACCTCGGTAAAAATACCAGCCTCATCCACAAGAGTTTGCTTTCTCTACTAGCTCTTTACCTTCTGCATTTATATCGAATACTTAAGTTTTAATCTCTCCTTTCTAGTTAGAATATTTAGGATTGAAACTTAGGCTTTGCGGTTGAGATAGCAACACTTAGATAAAACCTACTTTTCACATTCTAGATTGTTTATTTGTATAGGTTTTGTTCTAGGGATTTAATTGTAGCCTAGTTTAGAGATAGTTTTAAGAAGTCCTAATTCACCCCCTCTTAGGCACCACGGTTTCCTTCAAGTGGTATCAAAGCCCGGTTTGGCTTATTTGAAACGTTTTAGCTTCACCGCTAGTCGAGGCAACGCTTTTTAGAGGAAGGGGATGGATACCAATATGCCACCACACTTTGATGACACTACCTTTCCTTATTATAGTGCTAGAATGGCTTGTTACCTAGAAGCCATTGATCTAGATGTTTGGAGAGTCACTCATGATGGGATGTAACCACCTAAAATCCTGAGAAGCTCACCACAAGTGAGGAAAAAGAAATTCATTTGAATGCTAGAGCCAAAAATTGCTTCTATGGATCTCTTAGCATGGAAATTTTCAATCAAGTATATACATTGAAAATTGCTAATGAGATTTGGCTAAAATTGCATGAGCTCCATGACGGCTCATCTAATGTCCATGAGAAAAAACATGGCCTAGTCTTAAATGATTAAATTCCTTTGCTATGAAAGATAATGAGTTTGTTAGATACATGTATTCTTGTTTGAATCTAATCATCAATGAGCTCAATTCTATTGGAATTAATAGACTAGGTGATGTGACATTGTGAGGAAGATCATCTCCCTGCTACCACAACCAAAATATGGGAGCATCATCACCATTCTTCACAACATGGAGGACTTGAACACAATGACCCCAACAATTGTGATCAGAAATATTGCGGCATTTGAAATGTCGCAAAAGATGGGTCAACAGGAGCCAACTTCTTTAAGGCCATATGCTTTTGCATGTGATGAAAGTAAGATTGGCAAGAAGAAGGCTCGCACTCTAAACTCCTCAAGTTAAGAAGAGGAAGAAGAGGAAAGTGATGATGATGAAGATGATCAACCCTCAACATCATCCTTCATGGATGAAGAAACAATCTGACGCGTCAAAAAGGTAATGGAGACGATTCGCAAGATTAATCTAATGGGCGATCCTTTTTATAGGCGCCCGGGTAGGGGGAAGGGAGGAGGGGTGGCGAGCGCCGATGAGCTCGCCATGACGGTGGTGATGGCGCAAACTGGCGACGGGACGGCTCGGGCAGGCGGGGCGGGGGGGGGGGGGGTGAAGGGACGGCTCGGGCACAGTGAGCGGGGGCGCATGGTGCCAACCGAGCTGGTGAGCGTGTTAATGGCGACGGGATGGGGCGGACAGTGGCCGGCGGTGAACGCGCCGGTGGCTTGGTCACGGGCGAGGGGAGGGAGAAGCTGACATGCGGGGCCGGGCTGCCAGCGGGAGCGGTGCGCGGGAGGGGAGCGCGGCTGACAGGTGGGGCCGGGGTGTCAGGCGCGGGCGTGCGATGCTGGGCTGCTTGGGCCGCGGGAGGGAGAGGGGGGAGGGCGGGCGCGCGAGAGGGGGGTGGCTTGGGCCGGAAGCGGCCCAGCCGAGGGGGGGTTTCTTTCTCCTTTTTCTTTTCTTTTTCTATTTCTTAATCCTATTTTCTATTTCTAATTCTTTTATCTCCTTTTCTCTTGAACAAATAATTAGCTAAATAATCTTAGGTGCTAAAAATAATCTATGTGAGGTGCTTCTAACAATCAAAGTGTATGCATATGATGAGATGACCTATGGGATGGAGTTTAGGGAGAGATAAAAAAGGGTTAGGAGATTAGGATTCCAAACCTTGGGTTGAAATTTTGGGATGTTACACAAGTGAAGCAACTCAAAGACGGCACCTTCATCTCCCAAACAAAGTACACGCAAGACCTTCTTAAGAGGTTTGGGATGAAGGAAGCCAAGCCCGCGAAGACTCCAATGGGAACCGACGGGCATGTTGACCTCAACAAAGGAAGTAAGTCCGTTGATCAAAAGGCATACCGGTCTATAATAGGGTCATTACTTTATTTATGTGCTAGTAGACCGGATATTATGCTTAGCGTATGCATGTGTGCTAGATATCAATCCGACCCCAGGGAATGTCACCTTGTGGCCGTTAAGCGAATTCTTAGATATTTAGTTTCTACGCCTTGCTTCGGGATCTGGTATCCAAAGGGGTCTACCTTTGACTTGATTGGATACTCAGACTCCGTTTATGCTGGATGCAAGGTTGATAGGAAGAGTACATCAGGGACGTGCCAATTCCTAGGAAGGTCCCTAGTGTCTTGGAGTTCAAAGAAACAAACCTCCATTGCCCTATCCACCGCTGAGGCCGAGTATGTTGCCGCAGGACAGTGTTGCGTGCAACTACTTTGGATGAGGCAAACCCTGCGGGACTTTGGCTACAATCTGAGCAAAGTCCCACTCCTATGTGACAATGAGAGTGCAATCCGCATGGCGGATAATCCTGTTGAACACAACCGCACTAAGCACATAGTCATCCAGCATCACTTTCTGAGAGACCACCAGCAAAAGGGAGATGTCGAGGTGTTCCATATTAGCACCGAGAACCAGCTAGCCGATATCTTTACCAAGCCGTTAGATGAGAAAACCTTTTGCAGGTTGCGTAGTGAGCTCAATGTCTTAGATTCGCGTAACTTGGATTGATCTATAACATACATGTGTTCTATGCCTTTGATCATGTTACTTTATGTATTTAAGTCCATTATTGTTTAGTTATGGTGCTCAAGTTGTGCAAGGGATCCCCGGACCTCACAAGTCCATGTGTGAATGATGCACATATTTAGGGGGAGATGTGCTACAACTTGACCCTTTGAGACTAATCTGTTTGTTTGAGTATACTTGATGTAGTCTCAAAGGTGCATTGAAAGGGAAAGGTGAACTTGGACGATGCATAGACTTCCACTGCACTCCGGTATTAGTGTACTCACTCCCAAGTTCATACTTATGCTCTTATTGCCTTTTGCTCTTAATTGACATTTTTGGTGAGACAATGGGGTTAAAGGGCCAATAATGATCCCGTTTTGGTGCTTAATGCCAAAGGGGGAGAAATTAAGGCCAAAGCAAATGGATCAGCTACCACTTGTGAATTTTGAAAACAATAGAGTTAGAACTTTTGATTTGTCCAAAATACTCTTATTGCAAAATTTGGTCTCTTGTGGGGGAGAATTCATGATTATGGGGAAAAGGGGGAGTTTTTGGCTCTTGATCAATTTCACTCTTGGAATATCTCTCTTTATGCCCAAACAAGTGAGTTTGAATTAGAGATAGGAAAATGAATTTGATTGCAAAAACAAACCAAGTGGTGGCAAAGAATGATCCAAATATGCCAAATTATAGTAAAAAACAATTTGGTCCTTATTTGCATTGATGTTACACTTATTTTTGTTGTGTTGGCATAAATCACCAAAAAGGGGGAGATTGAAAGAGAAATGTGCCCTTGGGCCATTTCTATAATGTTTTGGTGATTAAGTGTCCAACACATAGTAAGTTGATTATGTGCCAAACAAGCAAGAAGTGCAAATCATGTAACAAGGTACGTTTCTAGACTTAGTACATTGTTTTGAGTACTAACATATATTGTCTAAGTGCTAGAAACAGAGAAAAGAAGAAAAGAAAAGAATTGCAAAAGACTTGGCTGGGTGCAGCCGAAGTCCAGCTCGGCCTGGCCCACCGGACAGTGTCCGGTGCGCCAGGCTGTCTCCGGTGAAAAGGCCGCTCTCGGGAAAAGTTTGGTGGCGTACGACTATTCACCGGACTGTCCGGTAGTGCACTGGACTGTCCGGTGAGCCAACGGTCGCCAGCGCAACGGTCGGTCGCGCAATCCGCGGGCGACGCGTGGCCCGCACCAATGGTCGGCAAGGGGCACCGGACTGTCCGGTGTGCACCGGACAGTGTCCGGTGCGCCAACGGGCCCGAAGCTGCAACGGTCGGGTGCGCCAGAAAAGGAAGGAGATTGCGCACCGGACAGCTACAGTGACTGTCCGACAGAAGGCAAGTTTGGCCTTCCTTGTTTGCCTCCAACGGCTCCTAGCTGCCTTGGGGCTATAAAAGGGACCCCTAGTCGCATGGAGGAGCAACCCAAGCTTACAAGAAACATTCTAAGACTCCAAGACTCCAACTTCACGCATTCGATTCTTTGAGATAGTGACTTGAGCTCCATTTGAGTTGTGAACTCCGTGCGTTGTGTTTTGAGCTCAAGTTGTGACTTGTGTGCGTGATTGTGCTGTGGATTTGAGTCTTGTGTGTGTTGCTCATCCCAACCTTACTCCGTGCTTTCTTTGTGATCAATCTTGTAAGGGCGAGAGGCTCCAACTTGTGGAGATTCCTCGCAAACGGGAAAAGGATATAAGGAAGAAAAGTCGTGGTATTCAAGTTGATCATTGGATCACTTGAAAGGGGTTGAGTGCAACCCTCGTCCATTGGGACGCCACAACGTGGAAGTAGACAAGTGTTACTTAGCCGAACCACGGGATAAAATCGCGTGTCTCTTGTGTTGCTTTCTCTGTGATTGTTTTATTCACAAGAACTCGCGTCAAAGCCACTTAATCATACTAACTCTCTCATAATTAAGTTTTGTGGCTATTTAGTCTTTATTTTTATAGATCACCTATTCACCCCCTCTAGGTGCTCTCATTAACTATTGTTAGCAATTAGATGAATGGATGGTGTTACTAGAATCCAATTACTAGAATTTTAGCAATTAGTTTATGAACCACAGTCTGCATGCATCTAGTGAATTTGTAGGAATTGAGTCTGCATACACGGTTCTCTAACCATAATATATATATATGCGCATAGTACATATACACAGTAAATCAATCATCCTTTAATTGAAAAGTATGAAGCATTAATTAAGATATAAGGCCTTAGACCCTGTTTGTTTCGGATTATAATCTCTCCAGATTATATAATTTAGTGTAAATAATCCAGCAGGTAAACAAACACCTAGATTATGAGTTCAGATTATATAATCTAAAGCTCATATTATGATAATATCATAATCTCCTCAAGAGTAGCTTATTTGAGATTATTTTTTGACAAAAGACCCACTACCTATGGTTATGTAAATAGAAATTATAATATATGTCATTCTTCTTTTCTCACCTCAAATAAACAAACAAGGATACTATTGTCTTTATGAAAAATCTACATTTATATAATCTAGACTACCAAACAGCTACATATAGATTATAATTTATCTAGATTATAATCTAGATCATATAATTTAGATTATAATCCAGATTATATAATCTATAAGCTGAAACAAATAGGACCTTAGATACACTCCTTGATACTGAACTATGTCTTAGGTGTGTTTTATATTTGGAGAACCGATGGAGTGGTGGTATTTCTATATTCTAAACGCGGAAGGAAACATGCTCAGCTAGGGTGTCCACGTCGTCGCTTTTGTTAACAACCGTTGGATCATCAACCAACGGTAGCCGGTCCAACCTTTTCACTTTTCACTGCAACGTCGCGATGCTTCCAGGTTTTTCTTCCTCCCACTGCACGGTTCGGCAGCCGCCTCTCTCTCCTACTGAAATCCTTATCTCTCGCCGCCTAGCTTCACCCGCACATGCCCACCGTCGTTCGTGTCGCCCACCTGCAGCCCCGCCTCTCTCTTCCTTCCTCCTTGCACCACGCTACTTGATGTGTCCCTGCACGGTCGAGTCATGGCACCATCGCCGTCGGGAGCAGCGACTGTGGTTCCTCAGTGTCCCTGCTCCCCTGCGCTTTGTCCTAGGGTTGCGTGGTGGGGAGGAGAAAAGGTACCAGTGGAAGATGGCGCTGCCGCAACGACAAAGATGGGAGCGGTTAGCCATGGAGTGGGATGTGCAGAGGCGGAGGTGAGATAACTAGAGCATAAGAAATTGAACGGCTTCTTCTCCATCCCATTTCCCTTCGTTTGCCTACTCCCTTCACCGCATACGGATAGGCCCTCAAGGTGATTTGCTTCTTCTCCCCATACCAAATCCTAAGTGCTGAAGCATCTACAGGGGAATGATAATACGATCAGCTAAGCAAGGTCATAGGTTAGGTCTAGCTTCG
The DNA here is from genome assembly GCF_902167145.1 of Zea mays. Taxonomy (NCBI): domain Eukaryota; kingdom Viridiplantae; phylum Streptophyta; class Magnoliopsida; order Poales; family Poaceae; genus Zea; species Zea mays. The sequence goes on from NC_050105.1 coordinate 27,089,620, forward strand.
ACGGATTAGACGAGGAAGCCGCAGCAGACCTTGGCATGAACATGATGTCTGATCTGAAACTCGCGCTTAGGAATGAAAAACTAAAGCAAGCTGCCAGTTGAATGTAACCCGCAGAACTACAAAACGCGGCAACATTTGTGGATAGACTTCAGATCGAGACTTCAAAGGTTTTTTTTGTTTCATAGATCTGGGACAAACATCATAATATTTGATTGGCTACTCAGTTACTAAAAAAATATGCATGCTAACTTGACTGTTGAGACAGGAACTTCTGTTTTTGGTAATAAAGGCATTCATCACGTCGTTCTTTGTGCAGAATTTAATCTTCACCATTCATATGGGCTGTAGGACTAGGTCTGTAGCAAAAAAATGTATGAAATTAGATACTATATATGCCATGATCTTTCACAGATTGTAGAACCATGAAGGGATACAATATATATAGCTAAAATTTCAGAAAATGCTACATCTATTCTAGGTACATCAACCTTTTGATTAGTATAGGTCCTTGCACGCTAATGTGGCGATGGTTGTGGTGGTTGTGACTGCAAGCTGAAGGACTCCATGTCGCACATACACATGCGGGACACGGGACTTTGCTAGGAGTGGGAGTGATTTTCATGGCCAGCGACAGTCAGCAGAGGTAATGTTTCTGTAACAATTTTTTATAAGACAATTTTTTATAGCATTATAAATCAGCGTTAGCATTGCAGTAATATTATGTGCTTATAACTTGTCATTAGCCATAAAGCTTATGTTTTTGCTGTTCAGTCTATGCTAGCCTTTTGGAAGGGCAACAAGTTTAATGGTTGCATTTCATTCATTCTTTATCAAATATATAATGCATGATGTGGATCGTGACATAATGTGGCTCCAACGGGATTTGTACATCTACACATGCAATCTTTTTTTATACATGACATATATTTTTAAATTAGGGCCAGTAATACCAGGGTTCAAGGTTCTTATGGATGGAGAGAAGATACCAAAATATAAACAGGAGGTTGAAGCCACTATCTGATGAAATGATCAAGTGTTGCGCATATAAATCATGTTTTGATTTTTTTTCCATTGTGTTTGGTTTTGGATATTGTTTTTTTGCTGTTATTCTTTATTGTCAGACTATAGGTCAAGGCCACTTCCTCATGAAATGATCAAGTGTTTCACATATAAACCCTATTCTAAAATTCTTCTCTATTGTGTTTGGTGTTTGATATAGTTTTTTTTGTTTGCTCCTTTTTTTATTCCTAACTTGCCATCAACTATATGTAAGTGATTTTACTTCTGCCCATGTACGCTAGAGAACATACACACTGTCTCTTGTACATATATGACTTAATGAGACAAAGACTACCGAGGGAGTCAACATTTGAAAATGATCTTCTAGAGGTACAAAAATTATTGTTTTGTTTTGGTTTCCATCTTATGCACTGAGGTCATAAGAGAATATATAGCTTGATATTGTCACCTCTTTGAATGAAACCTTAAATCTAGAATCGTGTTTTTTAAATAATAAAACTTTTCCTAAACGTTGAGGTTTTTAGTGCATGAAAGTGTAAATGTTGGTCTTATGTTACTCTATTCAAGAAGTGCATTATCTTTTTTGTTGCTTGTGGTTCCTGAATTGAATCAGTTGTTATTTGGACAGTTATATGTATCAAATTGCATGTCCTGATATATGTATTTTAATGAGAATTTTGGTTAATGCAGCTCCATAAGCGCACCAATGAAATTAGAATTGAGAATGAGTTGCTTAGGTCATAAGAGAATATATAGCTTGATATTTTCACCTCTTTAAATGAAACCTTAAATCTAGCACCGTGTTCCTTAAATAATAAAACTTTTCCTAAGCGTTGAGGTTTTTAGTGCATGACAGTGTAAATGTTGGTCTTATGTTACTCTATTCAAGAACTATATTATCTTTTTGTTGCTTGTGGTTCCTGAATTAAATCAGTTGTTATTTGGACAGTTATATTCTATGTGCTATCAGATACATTTCTATTATTTCTCTAGATTAGAACCTGATCACATAATTTCCTTCTAAAACTCTGTTCTCAAATGCTCTGAATCTGGTAAAAGTCCTTTGTTTGTGCTGCCTTGTGATTTGTTACTTTGAAAATATCTATGTTAATATACACTGTTTTGCCTTTGTTTGTGCTGGCACCTTCATATCTTGCTCTCAGCAGAAAAAAACATAGAGAAAAGCACAAACGCTTAATTATGTTTAATATGCAGTATCCTTCCAACATTGATGAGCTTGACATCATTGACAGTTTCTGCAACAATTTGTTTAACTGTCAACATATATGCAAAATAGTTAAATGGTATTCTTCACTGAAGAGTTATTATGCTTCTTTCCTACATAAATTTTCTCTCATACTATATTTATAAAAACGAAAATATGCTCTGGAGTGATAACAACAACTTTAGGTTTACTATTTTTATTGTTTTGCCCAAATAATCATTTTGTTTTATTTTCTTCACACAAATTCCTAAATTTCCGAATAGCCACCATACACTGACTAACCAACATACACTATTAAATACTGCAAAAACAATACTAAAAAATGAGACTCATATCTTATTACATACTCCCTTCATCCCAAAATATAATTCATTTTAGACTAATGATGCATTCATCAAGTAATACATGAATGTATTTTGCATATATGTCTATATTCATTATCATTAAATGAATGTTGACGGAAAAAATGAGCTAGAAAGAACTATGTTTTGGGACGGAAGGAGTATTTCTTATATTGCATATTTATATATAAAAGGACATATCAACAACCAACATCATGTGATTTTAGTGACCTTTTAAATACATGTATGTACCGCTCACCCATTGCTATTTAACGCTTGCAGGAAACTCCCACTGATAAAGATAAAGAGAAAGCTTCCTCTTCAATCTCCTCCAAAGAGGTAAGCTTCTACATAGGTTCCTCATATCCATCAAGCATGTTAACTGCACGTGCATATATTTTTACACACTGCATAATTGTACTTCACTACATAATGATTGACAAGATTATTAAAATCCTACCTTTCATTTAATAGGTTCAAACAAGGATCATTCATAATCAAAGATTCCACAGACCAAAAGACGAGGAATGATATATGCAACCACACGAAACTAACTGAGATTCAACCATTGTATGCATTGCACCACCTTTTGTTATCGATCCTACCCTTTTGTAACTAAATATAATGCTCGCAAGTATAAACAACCCTTCCTATGTGGTACTAAACACCAAGATCAGTTTATGTGATGTAGGACCAGTTTTCCTATGTGGTATTAAACACCAGGATTAGTTTATGTGATGTAGGATCAATTTTCCTATGTGGTACTAAACACCAGTATCAGATTATGTGATGTAGGATCAGTTTCCGTGGCGCAGCTCATATCTATTTGGGCTGATGGCTTATTAAGAAGACATGATAACTATGTACGTTATCAGTTTGTAACTAAGCACAACGCAAACCTCCAGATCGTACTAACTACTTATTAAAGACATTTCATACTTACTGTTCCTTTTTAATTTTGGTAAAGGTCATATAACCTGGCGCGCGCTAGGCGCGCGTCAACTACTAGTCCCCTAAATCAACGGTCGAAGTTCAATTCAATGCGAGGAAACCTTTGTGCTCATTGGGCAACTTGCCTTCGATTCCGCAAACAACTCACCCCATCGGTGCTTGATTTCACGTGCTCCAGATGGTCCTCGAGGCCAGAGATAGAGATCGTAGCCTCTTGGGTGAATCATCCGCGACCCTAAGTCCAAGACCGCCGTCCTTGCCGCTAAAATCTCGCCACCCTTTCGCACAGGGACGGAGCCAGGAAAAAGTTTAGGAGGGACTGAACTATATTGTTGCAGTATAAAAGCTCATTCTACATTATATTATATACATTTTAGATTAGGGGAGGCTATAGTGGGGCTCCATGGGATCCGAAGCGGTAGGGGGGGCTCGAGCCCCGCCCGCCCCACCGCTGGATCCGTCCCTGCTTTCGCACCTCGCCACCGATGGTTGTTTTCGCGCGCGACTAAAACACTGGATGTTCAAATGGCTGCCGGATGCCTCTCGTTTTTCAATGCTCACGCAACTACTCAAACATGCAAACATGTTGTTTATCTCGCGGTTTTGCACGCCACCGTTGAGGTCAGTCTTATTTGAAGTTTTTGGCTACACCACATGTTTTGGAGTAGAGACGGCAATAGAGACCTAATTCTCGATTCCCGCGGAGAATTCCCCTTAGGCCCCGTTTGTTTCGTTGGAATTCAATTCCATTTTAATAATTATAATTTAGACAAAACTAATTAAGTTCATATATTTATATATGTAATATATTTGTATATTATCCTAAATCATACGAGAGAGATAATTTTATACTACATTTATGTTATAGCGAAGCAAATATAAGATTGTGCTATAAGTTGTACATCGGAAAAATAACATGTAAATATATAGAATCAATTTTCATCTCTCACCCCATGAATTTGAGATAGGCTTATATGATAACTTTGGAAAGTGGTGGAATGTCACATTCTAAAAAAATAGCATATTCTATTAGTAAGATTCCAATTCCTCAAAATGAAAGGAAACAAACGGGACCTTAGGGGACGGGTATGCGAGCAATTTAGTCTCCACAGGAATCGAGACGGGAAAATTTAGTCCCTATCAAATTCGCGAGGACGGGGATAAGCAACAATGTCTGTCTCCGTTCCCTGTTGACTTGTTAAAATCACACTAAAAATTTCAATATATAGTTTATTATAAAATGACAAATTAAACTTTAATATAGATCTCTCTTATAATTTTAGTTTTTGCTTGTTCAATTTAATATTGATTTTTATATAATTAATTTAAATTTGCCTTTAAACAGTGCACTTATTAGTGAAGACGGATTCCCCTAAATTCTTTGACGGGAACAGATACGGGAGAAAAGGCTCCTCATAAGTGTTTGTCGAGACAGGAACGAGGATGGAGAGCCATTCCTCGATGAAAAATTCTCGGTTGCCATTCCTATTGTGGACAGATTCGCTAGGTCCATGTCCACCCCGACTTTCATTAAGGCCTTGTTCGTTTACGTCGGATTGCACCCGAAATTGTTACAGCTAATCAAAGTTTATATAAATTAGAGAAGGAATCCGGTTAAGAATCGTTCCGGCCCACCAATCCGGCACAAACGAACAAGACCTAAAGTGCAAAAAAAAAAGTGAGGCGCCACAAACTACATCCCAATGAATGTAACAAGAAGACATCACATGTCACAGAGCAAACTGAAATTTTTATTTCATTGCATGGTACCTTCACCATTGCATTAGTAATGCAACACATTACAACCAAGTTACTTGGAGCCGCACGGTGACAAGAACGATAAAATGCTACCTTTATTCTTCTCTTGCGCCTCGAGAATTGTGCGATGTAGCATCGCGTTGTCTTTGCTGAGAGCATTGATCTCAGTCATCTTTTCCTCCAACGCCGCCTTCAGTTTCCCTTTCTCACCGTCCTTGCCAGCAATGTGATTCTCGAGTTCCTCGATTTTTAACTTGAGCTTGTTACCTTCGACCTTCTCGGACACTAGTGCTTTCTGGACAGAGTTCTTCTCGTCGTTCAGGCGCGACTGCTTGGCATCAAGTTCGTCGCAGGACGCTTGCAGCTGTGACACAGAGAGCCGGATCCTCGCCAGCTCATCCTTCAGCCTGTCAGCCTCTGCATCTTTGTTGCGCGCTGCTTTCTCGGCCGCTTCCTTGCTGGCGTGGATTTCCTCTATCTTCCTCCTGAGGTTCTCTATTTCTGCCATGAACTTGGCCTTCTCAGCGTCACATGACCTCACAACTGTCTCCCTCGCCTCTGCCGATGCAGCCAAGTCCATCTTGAGGCGCTTAACCTCTAATTCAGCCATGGCATGCCTCTGCTCCGCTATTAAAATCTCCAAACGGAGCTTATCCTTTTCGCCCTCCACCAGATCCTTCTTGGTTTGGATTTCCTCCACCTTCCTCTTAAGATCCTCCAGTTCCTTCGTGGTCTTTGCTTTCTCGGCACCAAATGCTTTTGTAGCCGCCTCCTTTGCCTCCACCAATGCTCCCAGTTCCATCTTAAGGCTCTCAGCCTCTGCTTCGGACATGCTTTGTTTGTGCTGTGCGGTCAAAACCTCCAGCTGAAGCTTGTCGTTTTCAGCCTCCAGCAAACCCTTGTTGGTCTGCAATTCCTCTAGCTTCTTCTCAAGGTCATCCAGTTCCTTCAGGATCTCTGCCTTCTCAGCATCGAACTCCCTCGTAAGGATCTGCTTGGCCTCCTCTACTGCCCCCAATTCCATCCTGACGCTCTTAATCTCTCCTTCAAATAGGCTACGCTCTTGCTCTGCACTCGAAATCTTTGACCGAAGCTCCTGGTTCTGACTCTCTACCAAATCCCTGTTGGCCTTGATCTCCTCGATTGTCCTCTTAAGGTTGTCCATTTCCTCCATGATTTCTGCCTTCTCAGCTTCAGATGCCCTTGCAGCTGCCTCCTTCGCCTCCACCACTGAACACACTACTTGTTTAATGCACTTAACCTCTGCTTCAGACTGTCTATATTTCTCCTGTGCTGTGAGAATCTCAGACTGAAGCTTACTGTTTTCTCCCTCCACTAAATCCTTATTAGCTTCGATTTCCTTCAGCTTCCTCTGTAGTTCCTCTAATTCATTGGTGATTTCTGCTTTTTGTACGTCGAAAGCCTTGGCAGCCGCCTCCTTCGCCTCCAACAACCCACTCAGTTCCTTCTTGAGCCTCTCAATCTCTGCTTCAGACATGTTTTGCTTTTCAGCTGCGATCAAAGCCTCGGACCGAAGCTTGTCATTCTCGCTCTCTGTCAAATCCTTGATGGCCAGCATTTCCTCCAGCCTCATCTTGAGATCCTCCGATTCTAGCGTGATTTTCTCTCTCTCGTCGTTGAATTCCTTGGCAGCTGCCTCCTTTGCCTCCGCCAGCGCGCCTAATTCCTTCGTCAGCCTCTCAACCTCCGCTGCAGACTTGCTACACTTTTCCTCCGCAACCAAAACCTCCGACTGAAGCTTATCATTTTCAGCCTTCAAGCTTCTCCCCACCTCTTCCTTGTGGCTTGAGATCGCCTTTGCCTCCTCCAGTTGCTTCTCCAGCTTGGCCTTCTCGCCCATCAGCTGGGTAATTTTGTGCTCCAGTTCCCACACCCTGTCCCCAAGTGTGGAGACCTGGTGCGATAGGGTCCTCACCCTGTCATCTGTGAAGAGATCTGCAACACACGTACGGTACATTTTAGAGAAGAGAGCTGGTACTACACACACCACCGCGCAGATAAAGAAAAGGAAAGATGATGACTTGGCGCACACCCGCAAACCAAGGCGATGTCGGCGAAGACATGTCTGTCGGTTGCCGCTGTTGTCACACACTCTTCTGAGAAATGGAAGACGCTTTGCTGTGCACCAGTCCCGGAGCAGAGGAATATATATACACCTGCAGACCTGCTGAAGCCTGAAGCTGCCTCAGCTGAGGTCTGAGGATAAAGTGTCCATGACTCCATGAGCCAGAGGGAAGAAACGTGGGGAGAGACAAGGGATGGAGTGTGGATGCAGGGAGAGATGGAGTGTCGGTGGGGAAGAGGGATGGGTACATATAGGTTTTGTTTGATATAAGAACATTGAAAAAGGTGAAGAATCTCTGTGGCAAGAATGAATCAGTACAATGCAGAAGGATGAAGAAAGAAACGAACGATATCTCATGGATCGCAATTCGCAAGGCAACTTTTATGTACTTTTTGCAACAGTGCTTGGACAACAGTTTCGCAAGTGTATTTTATACTTTTATGTACTTTTTGCAACAGTTTCTAAAGTATGCATGGGGTCAGTTTTCTAATTTCTTTAGAAACTGCAGGATTTCAGGCAGTTAAACTCGACATTCAGTAAAGGCACTTAAACAACTAGCACATAACAGACTTGAGGTAACAGAACAGTAGGAGTCCGAAACAGAGCCCAACTCATTGAGGAAAAAACTGTTTTGCTAACATCTCTAAAACCTCAAACAATGGACAGTGTGTCTGCAAGTATTTAGACATCGTATGAAAAAAAATAAGTCATCTAAAAGTTGCCATTACTACCACAAGCCCCAAGTATCCTACAACTATGGGCAGTGTGTCATTCCAGTTTCTGAAGACACCTAACAGGATGCTCTACTATTCTTGACGGATGTCTCCAAAATGTAGTTGACATTTCAGGTTTGCAAAATATATTGGACACAAGTCTGACCATCATATGCATGAAACATGAAACTATAGAAATAGGGGATGTCCACTTTGCAACCTGAAAATAAAATAGAAGTAACCACTAAAGAATTCTAAAATTCTGTAAAATAATGTAAAATCTAGTTACAAAAATCAGAGGAACAACACATCTAACAACAGAAACAATATACCACTAAGAAAATCTCAAGCAGTCTACAAAAAACTAACTGAAATGACCTGAAACAAACTAAAAAAACAACAATTGCATATCCATCGTTTCCTATGATACTCTGGAATAAACTGCATCTAACTGAAAAATATTAGTCTGACATAGATTTCAACTCTGAAACAGATTATGAACAAAGACAACTGACCATACACTCCCATGATATGCAAAAGATACAAGGAGCTTGTGCAAAAAACAGTTATCCAAAGAAGAATGTCATCAACTAGACCTGGTTATTTCAAGAAAGGAGCACCTTTCTACCTTCATGTGCATGAGCCTGAAAATGTTCTGTGCATTTCACAAGCGATTGTAATCTACAAAAGTATGTGTTGCTTGTAAAGTCGCCTACAATCATGTCAAATCTTTAAGTTCAGTGACAAATTTGTAACCCAAATTTATATTTACAACTTGTTTGAAGGCCATCGCTGGTGGATAAACAGGAATACAGTTTGTCAGATTTAGACAACAAATCCTAAACCAGGGACTCCTAAATATTCATGGCAGCAGCATAGCCATTGGATTCAAGCAACCGAAACAAACTATGTCACAGATCTATGCATGCTGAAAAGAAATGGGAACAAGCTGATGAACCTTTCGACGAATCGAGGCATCTTCCGAGCTTCGACGGCAACAACCAGCTGCCCACGACGCCGCCGACCAAAAAGACCACCACATGCCAGTCGTGTCCTCGACGATGCTTCTCGGGCTCGGCCTTTCCTCGCTCCTCTGTGCCAACTTCCAGATCCCGTCACCGAGTCGCTCCAGGACCGTGGCCGCCACCGTCCCCTGTCACGGCCCTTGGCCGGCGCGGCGTCACCGACGTGAGCAGATGAGCAATCTCAGGTGATCGCCGGAATACGATAACAACCGGAAGGTTGATTCGTTTTGGTTTTATTTCTTGGATGCCCCTTCCTCAAGTCTTACAACATACTTATACTAATGGCATGGGTATAGCCCACTACGGCCCGGTACGGCCCACCACCATTACAAATTCAAATACGTACTCACTAGTACTTGTATGTGCGATCTCTAACATTGGCCGGATGTTACATTACCGTCCCGTCAAAGCGTTGCTTGTCCCCAAGCAACACTGACATGCAATGCAGACAAAATGCCTGAATCCCAAGGTCTAGTTATCCAAAGAAGAAGCATGCCAAGAGGGACCGTACATAGGACCATATCATCATGGAATGCCATCTTATCACCGTGCACCCTCAACTCATCACCTCCATATTGTTTCCTTGGTACGTTCTGCTCGTAGACTATCAAGATTCCATTAGTAAATGCACGAACAAAATGAGAACTGCCCTCAGGAACATAGCAGTGGTCTCTGCTCACTTCGTATGGATCATACAGATCCCATAAGGCCATGGAGAGATCAGTAAGGGAGGCAGCAACAGCATACACCAGATTTGCCAAATGCCAGTCCAGAAACAGTTTCGCTTCATGCTTAACTGCAACACCACGTGCTGCTCGGAATGCTGCAAGTGCCATGCCTAACGTCACTTCAACACCATGTGGTACACCATCTACAACCACCTGTCTCAACCGACAAACTTTGTCCAAAAACTGGTTGAAAACGATGTCTCCAAAATCAGCAGCAACAACAACGGCGTCTAGATTTTGCTATGTATACTTGCTAAAAACTAAAGATGAGGCTTTAGACTACTTTAAAATCTATAAGGCTGAAGATGAAAATCAACTAGAGAGAAAGATCAAACGTCTTAGATCAGATCGTGGTGGCAAATTCTTTCCCAAAGGCTTTGATGATTTCTGTGCAGAACATGACATTATTCATGAGAGGACGCCTCCCTATTCACCCGAATAAAACGGGATTGCTGAAAGAAAAAACCGTACGTTGACTGACCTGGTGAATGCCATGTTAGACACTTGTGGTTTATCTAAGGCATGGTGGGGGAGGCAGTCCTGACTTTTTGTCATGTTTTGAATAGAATTCCTATGGGCAAAGAAGATAAAACCCCTTATGAGAAGTGGGTTGGGAGAAAACCATCACTTTCATACTTGCGCACGTGGGGGTGCATGGCGAAAGTTAATATACCAATTAATAAAAAGTGCAATCTTGGACCAAGGACAGTGGATTGTGTCTTTCTTGGATATGCTTCGTGTAGCATAGCATATAGACTTTTAGTAGTTAAATCTTAAATTCCTGATGTGTATGTTGATACTTATTATGGAATAACGTGATGCTACTTTCTTTGAACACATATTTCCAATGAAAGACATTCATAGCAATTCTAGATACTCTTCTGAGATAACTCCTGAACATAATACACCTGTTGAGAGTTCTGAACAGCCACATGAAATTGTCCTAGAAGAGGATGACAATGATGCTCCTAAAAGGAACAAGAGACAAAGGGTTGAAAAATCCTTTGGTGATGATTTCATTGTGTACCTTGTGGACGATACTCCTACTACCATTGCAGAAGCATTTGCATCTCTAGATATAGATGATTGGAAAGAAGCAGTTCATAATGAGATGGACTCCATTCTTTCAAATGGTACGTGGGAAGTCACTGATCGACCCTATGGATGTAAACATGTGGGTTGTAAGTGGGTGTTTAAAAAGAAGCTCAAGCCTGATGGTACAATTGAGAAGTACAAGGCTAGGCTTGTGGTTAAAGGCTATACTCAGAAAGAAGGAGAAGACTTCTTTGATACTTACTCACTTGTTGCTAGAATGACTACTATTCGAGTACTACTTTCCTTTGCTGCCTCGTATGGTCTTCTTGTCCATCAGATGGATGTAAAGACAACTTTTCTTAATGGAGAGCTGTACGAGGAAATCTATATGGAATAGCTTGATGGATTTGTAGTAAAGGGTCAAGAAAGCAAGGTGTGCAAGTTATTGAAATCTTTGTATGGTCTGAAGCAAGCACCAAAGCAATGGCATGAGAAGTTTGACACGATTCTAACGTCTACAGGCTTTGCCATTAATGAGGCAGACAGGTGTGTATATTATCGCTGTGGTGGGGGTGAAGGTATTATATTGTGCTTATATGTTGATGATATATTGATATTTGGCACAAACATTGATGTGATCAATGAAGTCAAGTATTTTCTATCAAAGAGTTTTGATATGAAAGATCTGGGGGAAGCTGATGTGATTCTAAACATCAAGCTGATTAAGGCAGATGGTGGGATTACTCTCTCGCAATCTCACTATGTTGAAAAGGTTTTGAAGCGATTTGGCTTCTCTGATTGCAAACCTTCTCCAACACCTTATGATCCCAGTGTGACACTGCGAAAGAACAAGAGAATTGGTTTAGACCAATGGAGATATTCTCAGATCATTGGTTCACTCATGTATCTTGCTGGTGCAACAAGGTCCGATATTTCGTTTGCTGTGAGCAAATTGAGTAGGTTCATGTCAAACCCTAGGACTGATCATTGGCATGCACTTGACCGGGTTATGCACTACTTGCAAGGTACAATGAGCTATGGAATTCACTATTCTGGTCAGCATGCAGTACTTGAAGGATATAGTGATTCGAACTAGATATCTGATGCAGATGAGCTTTATGCTACCAGTGGTTATGTCTTTACTATTGGTGGAGGTGCGGTATCATGGAGGTCATGCAAGCAGACCATCTTGACGAGGTCAACCATGGAAGCCGAGCTAGCTACACTTGACACAGCAACCGTTGAGGCAGAATGGTTGCGTGAACTCTTGATGGACTTTCCGGTGGTTGAGAAACCAATACCAGCTATCCTTATGAACTGTGACAATCAGACAGTGATTGCTAAAGTGATGAGTTCTAATGATAATGGGAAGTCATCAAGACATGTCAAAAGACGATTGAAGTCTGTCAGAAAGTTGAGAAACTCCGGAGATATAAGTGTGACTTATTTTTCAACAAATAAAAATTTGGTAGATCCTTTTACAAAGGGACTACCACGTAATGTGGTAGAAATCGCATCGAGAAAGATGGGTATGAGACCCGTATAAGTTGCCATGGTGGAAACCCAGTCTATGTGATCGGAGATCCCGTGAATTAGGTCCTAGGAAGAACAAGTCATTGGTGAACTGAGGAGAGTAACCTTTGACCCTCTTTAAGTAAAGATGCAATACTCTCAAATATTGTAAGGCAAGTTGGCTTTGTGCCTTAATGTGTTTTGTTGGCTTTTATTAGCGAAGATGTTGTCCTGCAGAACATTCTTGAAAGAACACACCTATATGAGTTAGACTGTCTAACGTCGCAGTCTATGAGATCTGGGTGATCTCTAGTAAACTCATGAAGAGACCTTGGAGTACGACATATATGCTCCACCCGAGAAGGGGACTACTGGTAGCCAGGTACTGGTTATGGCTTTAAGTGAAACCCATCCACACAAAACTTGCAATTCAAGGCATAGTCCATTGTCCAAGTTGTGGGTTGGTGTAGCTTAGAGTTCTAGTCGGAAGTTCAACTTAACAGTCTCTGCTGAAACACTAGTATATTAAACAGTAGTGAACAGTAGCAAAACTGCAGATGGGCATTTGAGATCTGGTGGGGGATTGTTGGATTTATGGGCTAGGCCCAATTAAGAAATTCAATTAAATCCTAGAAAAATCTCAAAAGCCCATGTATGGGTATGGCTAGGGAATAGTGGAACTATTAGTAATATATTGCTAGTCCAAGTGGAGTGAAACTAATTTAAATATAGAGACTATACCCACTCACCAAGTCATGGATGAGAGGAGATAGTGTGGAGAACCACACGCGTGCGCGCGCTCGATTGCCTGGGCGGGGCGCGGGCGCACGACATGCGCGTGAATGGTCCGCCGAAATCCGACCCCTCGCCTTGCGGGGGCGCGACTTCCTTTTGCCGTTTTATTTTTTGGTTGCTTGGCTGTTAAGTTTAGAATCCTAATCGATCGCTATAAGGATCTAAACTGAACGCGAGTTTTTCGCGTGTAGATCGGATCGCGGATAGCTATCGGTTCGCGGACTCGGCCCTATATAAGGCGCATGACAGCCATCATCAAACTCATCCCAATATTCGCCTCTGTTCACAACCGCGCCGCCATCATAGTTCTCTTCATCCCGACCGCCAACGTGTATCTGCGATCGGGAGAGTAGGTCTCCGGAACCCTTCGCCTTCGAGATCCTGCACCGGGAGAGGGCGAATAAGGTTTTTGGGAAGCGTCCTCACGCGACTACTTGCGATCTTGTCGTCGAACCCTGCTGTTTCGACGTCATCGACCCCGCTGCTTAGACGTCGTCGATCCTGCTGATTCTGACCCGCGTCATCTATCAGTATATCTGATCAGTACGCATCATCTGATTTGACTTTATACTTCAGTTCTTCTGATTTGGTCATGATTTATATTCGGAATTTAATCTGGAAAATATCTAATATTTCAACATAACACGTGTTGGAAAACACTTCTAAAATGTTTCACTAATTAGTCTAGTCAATTCATCTCACATAATAAACCTAGCACATAATTCAGAACGAAAATGCTTTAGTCCATCTTTCAGAATGAACATGCGTCGTATCATGGACTACCCATTATTTTTATGTAGGAATGAATATACATTCGTGAGGTTATAAATGCATATTATTGCTTTCTAACTTTATGCATATTATTGCCTCCATCCCCACATTTGAAGGTAGCAACAACATTATTGCTTTCTAACTGTACTGTGCAGCTTGCGCCCACAAGAGATCGCGCGAAATCGAGCGGCGGGATCTAGGTGCAACAAATGCGAGCGGGAGGAGAGGAGGTGGCGCGAACCTTGCGGACATAGTCGCACACTCGTACTCACTCTCCTTCTCAGAGTCAGAGTCCTCGAAGGTGGTGACGCGGTCGCCGTATGCCATGACGCGAGGTGGCGACGGGGGAGGGGAGGCGCTGCGGCTGAGCTGAGCAATGAGGAACAACTTGCGCCGACTTGTCCTCTTCCTCCTCTGCGCGCGCTCAGCCTTGGTGTTGACACCTTTTCGGAGGCGCCAATCACTCAAAAGAACCAGCGGCGGTGCTCTCTGGTCAGGCGCGGACGGTCCGCGGCTTGGGGCCGGACGGTCCGCGACCTGGCGCGACGTGGCGGTGCTCTCTGGTCAGACGCGGACGGTCCGTAGCACAGGGCCGGACGGTCCGCGACCTGGTGCAGGAGCTCGGGTTCCCTGCCTGACGGCCGGACGGTCCGCGCTCTAGGGCCGGACGGTCCGCGCGTGCGCAGGGGCGGCGGAAGATCGCCGGCAGCGCCTGGATCTCGCTCCCGGGAGGGACCCCGTCGGGGAGGAGAGATCCTAGGAGTTGTCTAGGCTCGGGCCGACCGACCTAGACTCCTCTAATCGACGTAGAGTCGAGGAGAGGCAGAGAATTTGGGGATTGGAATACTAAACTAGGGCTAAACTAGAACTAGACTAGAACTACTCCTAATTGTGCTGAAAATAAATGCGAGATAGAAGTTGTATTGGTTCGATTGTTGGGGGTTTTAATCGGCCGTAGCCCTTCATCTATATAAAGGGGGAGGTCTGGATCCGTTTCCAACTGTTTCCTGAGTTAATCCCGCGGTTTTAGGTAACAAATCCCGCGAGAAACGAGGAACCCTAACTGACTCTGCGCGCGCGCGGACCGTCCGCGCCACCACCGCGGACAGTCCGGACCGCGGACCGTCCGGCCTCAGGGCCGGACCGTCCGCCAGGCTCATTTTAGCCTCCAACATATGCCCCCCTGCCTTTTGGTGCAGTTTGACGAACCAAAAGCATATGAACTAAACCTGATGTAAGTCATCAGCTTTTCAAAATAGAGATCATTCAATAAAGCACCAATGTATAAAGGCCGTTTTGGATTGTATCTTTCTCGGCCATGACCATTTGATCAATGGATCAAAATGAATAGAATGGAGGTGCCCCCCAGCCTGGATAGACAAAGGGACTATACATGTACCATGGATTCATCGTCATGCCATTCCATGTTTGAACAGGATAATATACCGACGATGAGTAAATAGGTGGAAAGTACCCTGGTCTCATAAAATGAATAGGCGATGCTTGTTGTGTCGCCTTTCGGGTCGTTTTGTTTGACCGTTTTGTTTTAGCAGGTGACCGAGGTTTCTTTGTTGACCGATCACGTGGAACAGTCTTTTTGCTAGTATTTTTGGAGAGCAACTGATCAAAAGTAGGATCGGCTTTGATCAGCCGATTATATGTGCTTTGACCTTGCGTCTTTTTCCTTGCTTTGTGTAGAGGTTGACGCCTTTGGTCATAGGTGGACTGTCCGGCTGAGTTAGCCGGACCGTTTGTCTGAGCACCGGATTGGCCGCACGTAGGTGCCGGACCATCTACGATGCTGGGGCTAGGCTGATGTGTTTGGTTTATTAACTGTGCCTGCCCCCCGGCGTCTTCGGACCTTTTAGCCTTCTCGTCCGAAGCCTTTCGAGCAATCTCCTTTTGTGATATATCTGACATGCGAGAATTGCTGATGACGATGCCCTTGCCTTTGCCTTTATCAGCCATTTCGGGCCGAACCAAGACCTTTTTGCATGTGAGTTCTATTGTATTAACAGGAAAGGGTTGTGTGTCTACTTGCATCTCCTGAAAAGCCAATCGACCCTCATTTATGGCCGATTGTATCTGTCGACGAAAAACATTACAATCATTGGTGGCATGAGAAAAGGAATTATGCCACTTACAATAAGCACGTCTCTTTAATTCATCAGGAGGAGGAATAGTATGAGTTAATTTAATGTTGCCGTTTTTCAGTAACTCGTCAAATATTTTATCGCATTTGGCAACATTAAAAGTAAACTTAACTTCCTCTTGTCGATTCTTTCGAATCGACTGTAAAGCAGAACACGCTGAAGGTTTAGCCTGTCCTGGCCAAACCAGTTCGGCGGTGTATACATCCGTGGATTCATCGTCCGAATTATCGTATCCCACTAAATGCATCTTATGGCTAGCCGATTTTGATGTTTCCTTACTTCGGCTTTCACAGGTCATAGCCCGCTGGTGTAAGTGCACTAATGAAAAGAATTGGGTGCCATCTAATTTTTCTTTTAAGTAGGGTCGCAACCCATTGAAAGCTAGCCCTGTCAGTTGTTTTTCTGCGACATGAATCTGAAAGCATCGGTTTCTAGTGTCCCGGAATCTCCGGATATAGTCATTAACCGATTCTTCAGGCCCCTGTCGGACTGAAGCTAAGTCAGCCAATTCTAACTCATGTTCTCCTGAGAAGAAGTGTTCATGAAATTTCTGCTCTAATTCTTCCCAAGAGTTAATAAAGTTTGGTGGCAAAGCTGCGTACCATGCAAATGCAGTATCAGTAAGGGACAACGAGAATAAACGAACGCGGTAGGCTTCCCCATCAGCCAATTCTCCCAAGTGTGCTATGAATTGGCTTATATGTTCGTGTGTGCTTTTCCCACTTTCACCAGAAAACTTAGAGAAGTCTGGTATTCTAGTTCCCTGTGGGTATGGCACGGTGTCGAATCGGTGGCTATAAGGCTTCCGATACGATTGCCCTGTACCTGACACACTAACACCGAGTTTGTCCCTGAACATCCCGGCTACCTCGTCTCTGACCCTCTCTGCCATGTCCGGCGACCATCCATTAAGTTTGTGGGTGGAGATTTCAGGTTGCCTGACATTACTCTGTCGGCTTTCCTCCCAGGTATGTTTGAGGTGTGTGTTAGGTGTCCTATTAATGTCACCAGCTCCTGCCCTATACCCCTCAGGCTCTCTTGTGGCCGAATAATATTCAGCCCTATGTCCATGAGGTGGTATGGCATGATTATAATGTGTTGCTGGTGGGGCACCATAATGTTGCTGCGATGAATGTGGGAACTGTGCGTATTGCGCAGCTCTCGGCTCTGCGTATGCAAATCCGGACGGTCCGGCGTAAGAGGCCGAATGGTCCGCGACCTGGCCAAATGGTCTGAAGGTATATCCGGATTGTCCAGCCGTATATGGTGCTACGTGGGTAGTCTCGTACCCAGACCGTCTGTCGTAAAGAACTGGACGGTCTGCGATCGGGCCGAATGGTCCAGGGCTGTGCCCGGATGGATCGGCCATATATGGCGTGACTTGGGCAGTCTGCGCATGGACTCGTGTAGAGTCGGATGGTCCAGCGTAATACGTCGGCCGGTTCATGCCATATCCGGACGGTCCGACGTAAGATGGCGGACGGTCCGCAACATATCCGGACGGTCCGGCGTGATGCACCGGACGGTCCGTGATGGGGCCGAAGTGTTCAGGGTTGTACCCTGATGGTCCGGCCATGTACGGTGCGACCTGAGTGTTTTGTGTGCGGGCCTGCATCTGGTCGGACGGTCCGGCGAAATACGCCGGACGGTCCGCGGTATAACCGGACTGTCTGAGATGATGCTCGGACGGTCCGGTCGCGTCTAGTACCTGCCGCGTGCCTAGTGGTTGCGGCTGTGATGGTGACACGAAAGCGTGCATCGGCATACCATATGATGGCTGGGTCAAAGGTGACCCGTTTATAGCCGATGTGTTTGACGTGGGTGGCACTGTATTAGACTCTCGCGATGGAAAATTAGGAGCAGCTGATTTCTCGTATGCACGTAAATGCATTTTAATAGATTCATCTACATATCGCTTTAACTGATCTCCTCGTTGATCCATGAAAGTCGTAAGAGATAGATCTGGAGTACTTACAGCGGGACCCTGCAGTGGAGGTAGGAGAGACTCCATATCGATCTCCCCTTGACGGACGATCTTCTGGTGGCGATCCACCGTGAAGTGTGACAAGTACTTGTCCGCCGCCTCCTTGCGCCTTTCGGAGAGTTTATGCAGCAGTTCCGCCTCTTCCTTGTCGCGTTGTTCGTTCCATTGCCGCATCACCTCCTTCTCATCGCGCATTACGAGGTCTTCAAAGGGCCTTTGGTCATCAGCCGGGAGCGCCTCCATGGCCGGCTTGATGATGTTGGTAGTGGAGATCTTGGTGAGATCCTTAGAACCGGCCATTTATGGGCTGATTTTTAGCAGATCTAGACACCTAGTTCCCCAGCGGAGTCGCCAAAAGTATGTTGACACCTTTTCGGAGGCGCCAATCACTCAAAAGAACCAGCGGCGGTGCTCTCTGGTCAGGCGCGGACGGTCCGCGGCTTGGGGCCGGACGGTCCGCGACCTGGCGCGACGTGGCGGTGCTCTCTGGTCAGACGCGGACGGTCCGCAGCACAGGGCCGGACGGTCCGCGACCTGGTGCAGGAGCTCGGGTTCCCTGCCTGACGGCCGGACGGTCCGCGCTCTAGGGCCGGACGGTCCGCGCGTGCGCAGTGGCGGCGGAAGATCGCCGGCAGCGCCTGGATCTCGCTCCCGGGAGGGACCCCGTCGGGGAGGAGAGATCCTAGGAGTTGTCTAGGCTCGGGCCGGCCGACCTAGACTCCTCTAATCGACGTAGAGTCGAGGAGAGGCAGAGAATTTGGGGATTGGAATACTAAACTAGGGCTAAACTAGAACTAGACTAGAACTACTCCTAATTGTGCTGAAAATAAATGCGAGATAGAAGTTGTATTGGTTCGATTGTTGGGGGTTTTAATCGGCCGTAGCCCTTCATCTATATAAAGGGGGAGGTCTGGATCCGTTTCCAACTGTTTCCTGAGTTAATCCCGCGGTTTTAGGTAACAAATCCCGCGAGAAACTAGGAACCCTAACTGACTCTGCGCGCGCGGACCGTCCGCGCCACCACCGCGGACCGTCCGGCCTCAGGGCCGGACCGTCCGCCAGGCTCATTTTAGCCTCCAACACTTGGTGCGGCATGCTCCGCATTTAGCTTCCTCTGCAGACGACGCTTGATGAAGGTGGATGGTGGAAAGTGTCACAGCGAGGCAGGCGACTGATTTGTTGTTGTACGCATGACGGCGCACGCACACCGGTGAGGCACATCCTTATCTACAGCGAGGCGGGCGAGCGGTTGTTGCTCACAGTTCATTGCTGTACGCGCGATGAACAAGAGATCAGTTTCACCTGTGACGCCAGACCTATGAAATTGATGCTTTATATGAGTAGAGATAGAGATAATGATTAGTTAGATATGAATGTGGAGCCAACAATTCATGTTCGAACCCTCACTTGTATATAATTTTATCTTATTTTTATATAAAGCGAGATGAGAAGGATTGATGCACGGCGACTATAGAATTATGAAAACTGGTACTTTATATAGTAGAGATTACTTCAGAATTTCAGGTTCACTTATCTATTTGACATAAAACCTGTTCATAAAGGTTTTTCTTAATACAATAATACTATACGGAAGCCCTACATTTGAATGCTTAGAATGAATGATTACTTAAAACCCATATGATTAACACTGGGATATCACAATAAAGAGCAGAAATCTTTTGTCGAAACAAACCAATACTGCTTCAAAAATCTAGAATATAGACCACAGTAGCTCAGCTCCAGAAGTGCTTAATTTTATAAACGTTGTCAATATGGATTTCCCAGAGTCACAACACAAAACTACACATGAAGAGTACACTAATGGTTTTCAACTTGTAGATGTGAGTCGTAGTCCACCAGGATTGTGGATGAACACGAAGCTGACAAATTGCAGGAACCACTTAACCTAGAGTTCATCTTTTGGTGCTGGCAAGCAGTCCTCATCCCAGAAGTAGGGGAATTTCAGCTTTGCAGCTGTATGAGGCATACTCCAATCATCGTATATAAATCTGTAACAGGAGATGCCACTGAATCTCAGAAAAGTATTTGTTGCTCATATGTGTGTTATTAACTTGCAATGAATTATTCACTGTACAATCGAAATTGCTGCAGATACACACCAGAAAATATGGTACTGATAAAGACGATGATGATGTCAACTGTAAGTCGGTAACAAAACAAAAGAGATCACGACACATGTGAATAATACTACCACATTTTATTTAGAAATGTTGGTGGACAATTACTAAAGAAGGTTAGATCAATAAATCAAAGTGGTATAGATCGTATCAGATGTTGAGAATGCCAATTTTTGAATACTTCATCAGGTATATAGCATATTTAGCAATCTTGCAACAAAGTTCAATGTTTAATTACACCGATATTCTTATATTTGCATGTATTTTCTTAGATAAGATCGGCATTTTACATTTGCATCGATACTCTCCATCACAGGTTACTCTGAACTCTGAAGTACTATGTATTCATGGATCAGTTAGCATATGTAGTTGAATGAAACACAATGTTAAAGTAAGATATGCTCACATCTTGACCGGTGGGCGCGATATGATCACAAGAACTTGCAAATCTTCGTGCTCATTAGAATTCCAGACCTGCAAGAAAGAGAAAGATGATAGACACTAACAAATAGGCCCTACCCAAGCTCCAACAATATCTTAAAACTAGCAAAGGTACAGTACCATATAATCAGCAGAGTTGTGCAAATCAGGACACGAGATATCACTGTATCAGACAAAGTAAAAGTGCATATAAATGACAACCCTTCTCTTTTACCTGATGTGGATCATTTACAGGGATCGAAAATGTGGTATTCTGAAAGACAGGAACTTCCTGCGGCTGTCCTGGGTACTTCAGCGAGCTCGACCCGAGTAAGAGCGTGCCTTTCCCCTTGAGGACAATGAAAACCTCTTCACAAGAATGCCTGTGGATTGGGGTCCTTTGACCTGGACCAAATGTTTGTAGCCACACTTCCACCTGCAGGAAAAAAACATTTGATAAAGAAGCAAGAAGGAATCATAACCGCATCTACACCGTACATAGATTATTCGAATATGAGACATGAGCCACCAAACATATCTACACATAATTAAGTCCTTTGAACTAATAGCAACATGAATGAAATTAGTCTACTTCCAGAGTTCACATAGAAAGCAATAAATTATCATGCATCCAAGTGGCAGTAAGATCAGGCCCGAGAAGGGCAGGAGCGAAGTGTGCACAGGCACAGGGCCGCCAAATCGATGGGCCCCAAATTTTTAATTTTTTTTGCTTTAGCTCATTAACAACATAAGTAGATGTTAAGACAAGACCACCGCTGTTTTGTCAGTCTCACGCCACGGTGATTAGATTAGAATACTATTACACCGAATCGTCGTCGTATGGGGTTGGTGTTTTTCTTTACTATACAAGGTCAGTACTGTGTTTACTCTTTTAACATTAGTATTTTATATGGAACAAAACATATTTAAGTTATTTGAGTAAGTGAAATCATGTCTTAGCTATACTATACATATAAATTTTCATATATATTTAGGCTGTCTCCAGCGACTCCTCTATCTTATCTCCTATCATATCCCCTATTTCAAACATCACTCTGCAAATATTATCAAACAGCGACATCTACAGTGTCGTGTCCCCTATTTTACACGATCCACACCGAAGACAGCCTCAGAACCTGGTTGAGTTCGCTCCGGGTCCCCATATTTTAGGAGACGGCCCTGGGCAGTACCTATCTAGAATATCCACAAAAATCAGCCCCGCACATATAACAGCATGCTTATACATGAGCAAATTCAATTAATCTTTGAACTACTCGAGTACTCTGATGCCAATATTGTTTGGGGAAACAGACTGTGGCCCTAGGGTTTATTCCTCACCTCCTTCGTCCCGTGAGCAAGAGCACCTGTGACAGTTATATGCGAGAATCCTTCCCTCCCGTAGTTGCGCTGCTGCATTCGGCTTATGTCTCTCACCAGTGAGTTGTCTGGGTACATCAGAATATCATCAGTGCACTAGAAAAGATTTTCTATAACTGTATCAAAAGAAAGATGCTCACTTCTGTCGCGAAGTCGCAAGAAACTGTCTCAAATCGAATTAGCGTATCTAGAGATACTACTAATTCACACACACACACACAAAAGTAATAGTGAGACCTGGGAGCGGGAGCTAAGGCTAAGCGACAAATTTGAAAGTTTCAGGAAATCCGGGAAGGGGGGAGGTGCACCTCGCGGGCAGGACGACTCGGCTACTGGGAGGGAGGAGGCAGCGGCCGCGAGGACGGACGCGAGGAGCAGCCCGCGACCGACGGCGGCGAGGTGGGGTCTCGGGGCTGCCCCGGTGGCGGGTCGTCGACGCACCATGTTCGGGAGGTGGTATCCTCCTGGAAAGTCCGGTGCCTGGCTCCTGTTTATGAAACAGTCTCCTTCGAAATTCAGCTGCTGCGGCCTGCGGACTGTGAATGTTACTGCTGTGTTGCTTTTTTCTGTATACTAGAGGCGTCTTTCTCCAGCCCGTGAACTGTCAATTGGTTTGGGTTTGCATGAATGATGAGGTTCAACCAAATCATGCATGAAAGTTGTCCAGACAAGCAAAGTAGAGTTTGCTGTGTATATAATTGTGGGAAGCTTTTAAGCAATTTCACATTTAACTAGCTAATTGTTTTCTTTGTTTAGGAAATACTTCCTAACTCCGCATAACTATGGACCTGTTTGCTTCACTTCTCTAGCCAGCCTGACTCTCATATGGAACCAGGCTATAGCCTGGCTCTCATATGGAACCAGGCTATAGCCTGGCTCTCATATGGAACCAGGCTATATAGAGCCGAGCCAAGGAGATGCAAATACGCTTGTTTGGTTCACTTTGCTAGTCAGCCTGATTCATTAAAGATATTATTTTTTTTGTATGAATACTTGCTGCATGAGATCAAAAATTATTAAATAAATTAAAGATCTATTAATAAACACTAATTATATGTTAAAAATTATTTAATAGACACCAATTACATGTTAATAGACACTAATTATATGATAACAGTTTTAATATTAAGTATATATTTTTTGTTTGAAATATATAGCATGAGTGGTCTAGTTTTGTTCGTAAAAATATCAAGAATACAGATATAAAATCGGTTTGTGATTAAATCTTTTAATTAGAAGGGACATCATGAGCTTTTATGAGGGAAAGAAAAGGAAAGCTATAATATTTTTACAAACAACAAATTGTTGTGTTGCTATTACAACTGACTTGTGGACAGCTCATAATAAAAAAAGAGGATATATGGCCACTGGACATTTTATTGATGATTCATGAACACTTAGAAGCTGCATTTTGAGGTGATTGCATGCTTTTTCTTGTTCTCCAATTATTGCTTGTTGTTAATTTTTTGACGGTTCATGAACATTTTATTGCTTGTTGTCCAATTATTACTTGGAAACTCTATTGATGTCCAGTTATGACTTAGAAACACTACTTCTGTCCAATTATTGCTTTTTGTCAACTTTTGATGATTCATGGATATTTTATTGCTTGTTGTCCAAGTATTACGTAACACTATTGGTGTCCAGTTATTACTTAGAAACACTATTGTTGTCAATTTCATTTTTCCTTGTTGTCCAATTAATATTTTGCAACATTTTATCTAGGTTTACATATGTGCCATGCCCTCATATAGGAGAGGCAATCTATGATGCACAGCACAAGTGTCTCTGGAGTTGGGATATTGATAGGAGGGTAACAATTGTCACCCTTGACAATTGCAGCTCCAACGATGCCATGATTGGTTTAATCGAGACTTTAAGGAAAATGGACGCCGTCCCATTTGACAAGTGATTTGGTGTTTGATGATCAACATAATCGGTGAACTAATGTGTGTGCAAGTGTTTGTGTTTTGTAGTTCACAGGATGCAAAGTGTATTGGACTGAGGCTCTGAGGATGCAACACCTCAAAAGAAGACCTAAAAGACTCATAGAATACTTAAAAATACTCAACACAAGTCTAAGACACAAGACCAAAAGAGCCCAAGAAAAGAAGATTGAAGAATAATTAAGTGGATTGTTGGCTGGCGCGCTGGATCGGTCCGGTGCTGCACCAGACCTGTTACACAGAGAGCTCTGCAATCAGTCTCTAGCCAGGTGACTATCTAGACCGGTCCAGTGGTGCACCGGACCATAGTCCAACGGCTAGTTGCCAACGGTCATCTGACGTGGCATGCACCAGACTAGGTCCGTGTGCACCGGACCTCTGCACTATAGCAGGGTTTGTGTCAGAAGCGGCAATGACTAGCTAACATGGAGGGTTCGGACAAGCGTTCCGGTCTGCACCAGACTGATGTAGCTGAGGTGCCCGATCTTTCGGCGAGTAGAGATAATTCCGATTTGGCGGAAGTTGACCCTTGCGATCCGACTACGACGAGCAAGCCCGAGGCGCCAATGCAATCGCTGAACCAACTCCCTGTGGTTACCGACCTTGCTGATGCGAGATCGGCCTGATCACGAAGATCGTTTCCTGTGCGCAATCGAAGAACGAACAAGAAAAAGATGCGAGCAATCTAATCTATTACTCGAGGGTGGAGTTCTGAATACACGAAGACAGCGCAGATTTGCGCGTGTTCGAGAGTAGCTAAAGCTAATGTAAAACAAAACTCGGAAAATAAAGGAGGCGCAGCTCCTGTATAAATAGAGAGGGGGCGCAGCCCTAGGGGCGGCCAACCCTAGGTCGTCCATAATGGGCCGCAATTGGGCTGGTCGTCTATTCTTCCGGGCCTTCGTTCTTTAACAACATGATGTAGTTCAATTCTCTTGCACGGGCCCGAGTCACTGGCCCAGGTGGAAGGGGTGGCGCCTGGACTGGGGAAGATGGTGCCTGGGCTGGAGAAGGTGCTGCTGGTGTAGATGTGCTCGTGTTGGTGTTGATGTCCTCATCATCCTCCCCTTCTTGAACTGAAGTCGTCCTCGACGGCAACTCCTCATCTTCTCCCGCATACGGTTTCAAATCTGCAACATTAAAACTAGTGGAAACACCAAACTCCGCAGGCAGGTCAAGGATATAAGCATTATCATTAATCTTGGTTAGTACCTTAAAAGGACCAGCAGCACGAGGCATCAATTTAGAACGGCGCAAAGTAGGAAAACGATCCTTTCTCAAATGCAACCAAACCATATCACCAGGTTCGAAAGTAACTAGTTTCCGGCCTTTACTACCAGTAATCTGATATTTAGCATTGGCAGCAGCAATGTTTTGTTGAGTTTGTTCATGGAGATTAATCATTTGTTCAACATGTGCAAGAGCATCTATGTGTGGAGCGTCCGTAGCATCAAGCGAAAACAAAGCAATAGGCGCCCTAGGAATGTAACCATAAACAATTTGAAAAGGGCACATCTTTGTAGAAGAATGTGTTGCATGATTATAAGCAAACTCAACATGAGGTAAGCAATCCTCCCAACGTTTCAAATTTTTGTCTAAAACAGCCCTAAGCATGGTAGACAGAGTTCGATTAACTACCTCAGTTTGACCATCAGTCTGAGGGTGACAAGTGGTGCTAAACAGCAATTTAGTTCCTAATTTATTCCACAGAGATCTCCAAAAATGACTCAGAAACTTGGCATCACGATCCGAGACTATTGTATTGGGAATACCGTGCAAACGAATAATCTCTCTAAAAAACAATTCAGCAACATTGCTAGCATCATCAGTCTTATGACAAGGTATGAAATGAGCCATTTTGGAGAATCGATCAACAACCACAAAAATGCTATCCCTCCCCTTCTTAGTTCTAGGCAATCCCAAAACAAAATCCATCGAAATATCAATCCAAGGGGAAGTAGGAACAGGCAAAGGCATATACAAACCATGGTTGTTCAACCGTGACTTAGCTTTCTGACAAGTAGTGCAGCGTGCAACAAGGCGCTCAACATCAGCGCGCATCCGAGGCCAAAAGAAGTGGGCAGCCAACACCTCATGTGTCTTGTAGATGCCAAAGTGCCCCATGAGACCGCCTCCATGTGCTTCCTGTAACAACAAAAGACGAACCGAGCTAGCTGGAACACACAGCTTGTTAGCGCGAAACAGGAACCCATCCTGTATGTGAAATTTGCCCCATGGTTTCCCATTAATACAATGGCCGAAAGCATCTTTAAAATCAGCATCGTCAACATATTGATCTTTTACAGTGTGCAAACCAAAGATTTTAAAATCTAACTGTGACAGCATGGTATAGCGACGAGACAAAGCATCAGCAATAACATTGTCCTTCCCGTTCTTGTGTTTAATAATGTAAGGAAAAGACTCAATGAATTCTACCCATTTAGCATGACGACGGTTCAGATTTGTTTGGGTACGAATATGTTTTAAAGCCTCATGATCAGAATGAATTATGAACTCACGATGCCAAAGATAGTGCTGCCATGTATGTAAAGTGCGCACTAACGCGTAAAGCTCCTTATCATAAGTAGAATATTTCAGACTAGCACCGCTTAATTTTTCACTAAAATAAGCAACTGGTTTTCCTTCTTGTAATAAAACAGCACCTAGCCCAATACCGCTAGCATCGCATTCAAGCTCAAATACTTTATGAAAATCAGGCAATTGCAATAGGGGAGCTTGGGTTAACTTATCTTTCAAAGTGCTGAACGCTTCCTCCTGCGAATCACTCCAAGCAAATGGCACATCTTTCTTTGTAAGCTCATGTAGAGGCGCTGCAATGGAGCTAAAATCACGAACAAATCTGCGGTAGAAACCGGCAAGTCCAAGAAAGCTCCGAATTTGTGTGACCGTCGTCGGTGTAGGCCACTCCCGAATGGCAGCAATCTTGCTGCTATCCACCTCAATGCCCTGTGGAGTAACAACATAACCAAGAAACGAGACACGCCGTGTGCAAAAGATGCATTTTTCCATGTTAGCGAATAACTGGGCGGCACGCAATGCATCAAAAACAGCACTTAAATGTTCCAAATGCTCTTTCTTAGATTTGCTGTAAATAAGGATATCATCGAAATAAACAACCACAAACAATCCTATGAAGGGCCTCAGAACTTCATTCATCACTCGCATAAAAGTGCTGGGAGCATTAGTCAATCCAAACGGCATAACCAACCATTCATATAAACCAAATTTCGTTTTGAAGGTTGTTTTCCATTCATCACCCAGTTTCATTCTAATCTGGTGGTAACCACTACGCAAATCAATCTTAGTGAAAATAATGGCACCACTAAGCTCATCTAGCATATCATCAAGGCGTGGTATAGGATAGCGATAACGAATAGTGATATTATTAATAGCACGACAGTCTACACACATACGCCATGACCCATCCTTCTTGGGAACAAGTAACACAGGAACAGAGCAAGGGCTAAGAGACTCACGAATGTATCCTTTGTCAAGCAACGCCTGTACCTGGCGCTGAATCTCCTTCGTCTCATCCGGATTTGTACGGTATGGTGCGCGGTTTGGAAGCTGTGCACCGGGAATGAGGTCGATCTGGTGCTCAATGCCACGAAGCGGTGGGAGACCCGGTGGTAAGTCTTTGGGAAAGACATCAGCGTACTCCTGCAAAAGGTTAGCAACCATAGGGGGAATAGCCAAAGATGGTGCATCATCAAGTGAAATGAGGACACTAGAGCATACAAGTGCATAGCATGGCAAATGAGCACCGTGTAGATCATCAAAATCAGCACGTGTAGCAAGTAAAACAGGAGCCTTCAACTTAATTTCAGAAGGAACAGAGGGCGATGGATCAAGTTGTTTAGCAGTTATAGCAGCTCGGGCAAGATCATCTTTAACAATTTGTTCAGGTGTCATTGGATGTATAATTATTTTCTGACCCTTAAAAATGAAAGAATAATGATTCGAACGACCATGATGCAAGCTATCAGTATCATATTGCCAAGGTCGACCAAGTAACAAAGAGCATGCTTCCATGGGAATAACATCACAATCAACAAAATCAGAATAAGCACCCATGGAGAAAGGAACTCGCACGGAACGCGTGATTTTTATTTTACCACCATCATTAAGCCATTGAATGTGATATGGGTTCGGATGCTTACGAGTGGGTAACGACAACTTTTCGACCAGCATGGTACTCGCCAAATTGTTGCAACTGCCGCTGTCGATAATGATGCGAATTGACCGCTCCTGCACAACACCCTTTGTATGGAACAGAGTGTGTCGCTGATTCTTCTCGGGCAAAGCGACCTGTGTACTGAGAACACGCTGCACAACAAGACTTTCATACCTATCAGCGTCGCCCGGGTTGACATGTACCTCCGCCTTAGCTGCATGGTCAGTGGCAAGTAGTGCATGTTCAATTTCTTCAGAATCACTAGCGGAAGAGTACTCACCATCGTCACGAATGAGTAAAGTGCGCTTGTTTGGACAGTCCCGAATCACATGGCCAAATCCTCTACAGCGATGACACTGAATATCCCGTGTACGACCTGTGGGTGGGGCAGTGCTGGCTGGTTTGGTCGTCTTCTCGCGTGGAGTAGTGGTGGACGTGGATGGCGCAGGGGGAAATGGTGCTGAGGTGGATGTCGAGCTTCGTCCTGCAAAAGGGTTAGAATATTGCCTCGAGCGGCGTCCCTGCACTTCACGTTCAGCTTTGCAAGCATATTCAAATAAAGTAGTCATATCATAATATTCCTTATAATCAAGTATATCTTGGATTTCGCGGTTTAAACCACCACGAAAACGTGCCATAGCAGCGTCGTTGTCCTCCAATATCCCACAACGAATCATACCTTTTTGTAACTCCTGGAAATAGTCCTCAACAGATTGAGAACCTTGCTGAAAACGCTGCATTTTATTAAGCAAATCACGAGCATAATACGAAGGCACAAATCGATGTCGCATCGCAGCTTTCAACTGATCCCAAGTGGTTGGAATGGTAGTGGGATGTTTTATTTTAAACTCACGCCACCAAATTAAAGCAAAATCAGTAAATTCACTAATAGCAGCTTTAACCTGAGAATGTGCAGCAATATCATGGCATGAAAATTTTTGTTCAACCTCTAACTCCCAATCAAGATATGCAGCAGGATCATATTTGCCATTAAAAGGTGGAATTTTAAATTTAATCTTAGAAAATAAGTCATTAGGGGGATTACGAACCACACGGCGTGCACGACCACGGCGATCTCCATCGTCCCACTCAGTGTCACCGCCGTAGTCCTGCTCCATCTTTGTGGTCAACGCATCAAGGCGTGCCAGGATGGTGTCGAGTGTGGTGCGAGTCGCCGTTTGAGCAAGGTCAAGCTGGTTGAAACGCTCGGTCGTCGAAGTGACCGTTGAATCAAGCCGTTCATGCATCGTCCTAATGTCATCAGCAAGTCCATCAACTTGTCCCTTTACTTCCAGCAACTGGGCATCCACCGTGTCATGTGCTCCTGCCATAGTTAGCGCAAACACCAAAACACCAAAAAAAACGACAAAAACAGGGGTGTACTGCTCACAAGGCGCTCACACTAGTGCTGTTATCAAATTCTTATTCGTTCTTACCAAGCCACAGTGGTGAACTGCAACCAACAGGTGGAACCGGTGAAAGATTGGATGAGCGATTGCCTGGAGAAACAGAAACCTACTCGTTGTAGAAATATGTGGAGTTCTGGGTAGGCTGCACTCAAGTCAAGGATTAGCACGACCAAACAATAATGCAAAGTTGAATTATAGTGCAAAACACGAAACTATATTGCTGGCCACAAGTGCAAAGGACGGATGGAACTAGCAGAATGGCAGTACTGTAAATATTGTACTAGCGAGGCCACTAGTAGGAATCACAAGTGATTTTGTTTTTCTTTTTTGTATGATTTTTTTGATATTTTTCTCAGCACAAGAAGCAACAAAATAGGAGCTACACGAAGTTTCACCTAAAACAGAGTTCAAATGTGGTCTACAGAAAATCAGAAAGTTCTCTGAAAAGCGTGCGAGAACTTTGAAGGATTTTTTTCTTTATTTTCCTGAATTTTTTTGACAATTTTGTCGAACCCAAACAGACCGAAGGTGAGTTTGGCCGGCCTCAGAATGGTGTCAACTAGCTCCTGTAAAAATTTCAGATTTTTCGGACACCCGAGCGAAAAGTTATGCCCGGTTTAAGGAAGGTACCTCAAGTTATGTTTTCAAACGACCGGGATGAAACAACCGTATCCTTTCTCCTTCGTTGTTTTTTTTGTTTCTGTTTTTTTTTTGACGTAACCGAAGGAGAAAAACAAGGAAACGATGTTGACTCGGTTTTTTTTTTCTGTTTTTTTTTCGTAACCGAAGGAGAAAAACAAGGAAACGGCCGTTGACTCGGTTTGTTTTTTTCTGTTTTTTTTTGACGTAACCGAAGGAGAAAAACAAGGAAACAATGTTGACTCGGTTTGTGGCGTGATCAAAGGGGAGATGGTGGCGGCGCTAGGATTTGAATGGTGGAAGAACACAATGCAACCAGCAACAAATGACGCGAAAGCACACAAATTCAACAATGCAGATTATTGAAAGAAAGTGCGAGGCTCAAAAGGGTGCTGGGATAAGGTCTAACCTGAATTTTTATGTGGTTTTGTGGACTGTAGGAAAAAAAACACTCGATAAACTCACCGATCAACCTGGAAATCTGATACCAATTGATGTAGCTGAGGTGCCCGATCTTTCGGCGAGTAGAGATAATTCCGATTTGGCGGAAGTTGACCCTTGCGATCCGACTACGACGAGCAAGCCCGAGGCGCCAATGCAATCGCTGAACCAACTCCCTGTGGTTACCGACCTTGCTGATGCGAGATCGGCCTGATCACGAAGATCGTTTCCTGTGCGCAATCGAAGAACGAACAAGAAAAAGATGCGAGCAATCTAATCTATTACTCGAGGGTGGAGTTCTGAATACACGAAGACAGCGCAGATTTGCGCGTGTTCGAGAGTAGCTAAAGCTAATGTAAAACAAAACTCGGAAAATAAAGGAGGCGCAGCTCCTGTATAAATAGAGAGGGGGCGCAGCCCTAGGGGCGGCCAACCCTAGGTCGTCCATAATGGGCCGCAATTGGGGTGGTCGTCTATTCTTCCGGGCCTTCGTTCTTTAACAACATGATGTAGTTCAATTCTCTTGCACGGGCCCGAGTCACTGGCCCAGGTGGAAGGGGTGGCGCCTGGACTGGGGAAGATGGTGCCTGGGCTGGAGAAGGTGCTGCTGGTGTAGATGTGCTCGTGTTGGTGTTGATGTCCTCATCACAGACTGGTCCGGTGCGGCACAGAATCTGCTACTCTCCTCCAATGGCTTCTTTTGGATGGGGGCTCTATAAATACCCCCCTAGCAGGTCATTTAAAGGTGTGGAGAGCTCAAGAACATACCAACACAAGTGATACTCATCTCTAATAGCTCCAACACCCAAGTGATTAATAGAATCACTTGATGATTAGCGTAGGTGCTTTGCGAAGTGCTTAGGTTAGTTAGACCGCTTTAGTGCTTGCTCTAGGTTTGTTCCTAGGTTCTTGAGTGAGGTTAGAACAATCCACAAATCCCTCAGCTCTTGCGCGAGCCGTTGTAATATTATATCGAGTGGGGTGAGAGCCTTGTGAGACCACACCAACCGCGTTTGTGGTGTGGACGTCACTGTGAATTGGAGGGAACGAGGCCCTCAGCATTTCGACCGAAACCTCGATAGTGAAGACGGTGGTAAGTGTTCGAGAGGAGGCTAGAAGTGGAGCACCACTTGCACGTGGAGAAGGCTCGCTGCTCTCTATGGAGTTACCTATCACGGTATTTGGCCCTTGCGAGGGCTTCCCTTTCCGTAGGGGCACCAATGAGTATTAGTCAGGACCTTGCACGGTTCTGGATACCTCGGTAAAAATACCGGTGCGTCCACGAGAGTTTGCATTCTCTACCTTTGCTTTTAAGCTTCCCCATTTACGTAAGTACTTAAGTTACAACCTCTATTGTTCCTAGTTTAGAATATAGGATTATAACTTAGATTGCATAACTCTTTTTGCGATAGAGATATCAAAACTTAAACAAAACCTAGATTTCACTCTCTTGCTTAGTTATTTGCATAGGTTTTGTTTAGAGATTTATTTGTGGCCTAGATTAGCGAGGTTTTTAGAAGTCCTAATTCACCTCCTCCACTTAGGTGTCTATAGTCCTTTCAATTGGTATCATCCCTGGTTTGGCTCATTAGGGATCTTTTACCTTAGGCTATCTCCAACAGATCCCCTATCACATCCCCTATCTCATTCCCTATTTCAAACCTCGCTCTGCAAACAGTGTCAAACGATGTCATATACAGTTTCACGTCCCCTATTCTCCATGCTCTATTGGAAACAGTCTTTACCTCTTACCGAGTCAACACTTTCTATTGGAGAGGGATGGATACCCATAGACCACCACACTTCGACGACACTAATTTCCCTTATTATAGTGCTTTAATGGCTTGTTACCTAGAAGTAGTTGATCTAGGTGTTTAGAGAGTCACTCACGACGGAATGAAACCACCTAAGGATTTTGAGAAGCTCACCGCGAGTGACGAGAAAGAAATTCATTTAAATGCTAGAGCTAAAAATGATGTATGAATCTCTTAGCATGGAATTTTTCAATCGAGTATTTACTTTGAAAATTGCTAATGAGATTTTTCTTAAATTGCATGAGCTCCATGATGGCACATCTAATGTTCGTGAGCAAAAACATTGCCTAGTTTTGAATGAGTATAATTCTTTTACAATGAAAGAAGATGAGCTTGTTAAAGATATGTATTCTTGTTTGAATCTTATCATTAATGAGCTTAATTCTATTGGAATTAATAAGCTAGGTGATATAGACATTGTGAAGAAAATCATCTCCCTATTACCATAACAAAAATATGGGAGTATCACAACCATCCTTCACAACCTGGAGGACTTGAGCCAAATGACCTCGGCTCTCGTAATTGGAAAAATTGTGGCATTTGAAATGTCATAGAAGACGGGTTAAGAGGAGGCCACTTTATCAAAGCCATATGCTTTTTCATGTGATGAAAATAAGAAAGGCAAGATGAAGGCTCCTAGCTCAAGTTCATCAAGTGAAGAAGAGGAATATGAAGAAGAACATGATGATGATGATTGTCATACCCGGGTTTTCGGTGCACCAAGACCCGGACGCGAAATAATCACCAAGTGTGCTGGGACCAAGTCTCACACATATGATGACTCATGGTACAGAAACGAATGTCACATCTTTACTATATAATAGGAGTTCTGTACAAAATAAATAAATAAATACATCATAAGGAGACAATGATCCAACAACCCAAAGTTGACTGGGAGATGACGACCTAGACCACTCACAAACTCATCACAACATTCTCCATGCACCTTATCCTGCGGTACCTGTTCTTGAGCTGTGGGGGGTGTGAGATAGTAAGGGTGAGCTCACATACGTTCATTGCTCAACAAGTTGTGGGAAATAATGTGCATGAACTCGCCAAAGGTGGGAG
This sequence comes from Zea mays, assembly GCF_902167145.1. Taxonomy (NCBI): domain Eukaryota; kingdom Viridiplantae; phylum Streptophyta; class Magnoliopsida; order Poales; family Poaceae; genus Zea; species Zea mays. The sequence goes on from NC_050105.1 coordinate 27,123,164, forward strand.
CTCATGTGAAGTGTAAGGCTTAGCAAAGAGGATGGTTAAAGCTGAGCATAGCTTTTAAAGTTGGTCAAAATTTTATTAGCAGTTACTAAGTTTAAGTAAATACCAACCCAAAAAAGTAGTAGATCAAAATTGATAACAACACCCGCGATGCAATGCATATGACAAATTGAATTTAGTTCCATAAATTACTCATGTGAGGGTCCGAGCTGCTCATGACCGTGAGCACGGCTGATATACCAGTTTTACACTCTGCAGAGGTTGCATATCTTTACCCATAAAGTCATGTTACCCATCTGCCAAGGGATCATGACTTCCCATACACCTCTACCAAGGAAGCAAGGCAGGGCAACACTATGAGGCCTTTACAAAGTTCTGCTAGCTTCAGAAAACCCGCTACGGTTTCTAGGAAGCTCCAATGCAGGGACCCCTCGCCTGACCGTCATCGCAGCAAAATCAACCCAAGGGCCTCCCTACACTGACAACTCCCCTACTGCCCTTGTCCCTTTCGGGTAAGGTAGTCCTCCACTAGCTTTCCTAATTAGTCAGCCAAGGGCGTCCCATACCACCCTTGTGGTAGCACTGTTTTCTCGGGTGGTCGCTCCATGTTCCAATTAACATAATGATCTTATCATAAACAATAAATAACAAACTGATAATAAAAGTATGATCATGAATAATGTGTATCTCCATACCCAAAACCACATAAAGCAATAGAAGGTACTACCTAAAAATCCAGTGGTAAACAAGGTAGAAAGATAGCCAAACTAGGGCAACCTATTGGGTCCCATCAAAATTAACCTGTGGAGATCATTATGATTAATAAAAACATGATTGGGTAAAAAGAAGTGATCAAGGGCACAACTTGCCTGGGACTTGAGATTCTAGGTACCAACTTGCTCTTCAGGTGACTCGTGACCTCACTGTTAAACGTAGCAATACAAACATGGTATAGGCAAAATTAATATCACACCAAACATAAGAACAAACTACATAATAATAATCTATGCGTCGTAACAAGATTGTGGGTTCGAGAACCACAAAAACTGGAGTTACGACCATCAAGTTATGACTTCTGAAATTATTAAGTACCTAGTATAGAATAAATCAAGTGGATAATTTTGATCTAGGTTTCATGACCAAACATAGATACTAGATGGTAGACATTATTGAAACAAAATTAATGCAACTAAATGGATTAATTTGGAGTTAAAACGAATTAAATATGAATTAAGCAAGTTTCTAGATTTATTTTTGTACTAAAAATCTTTTTTCCTAAATTAATTCTGCATTTCCCAAGGATTATGGACTGCAGACATAATTTCTAGAAAGCACGGGGTCGAAGCTATAATTTCCATGGCCAAAGTCAAATTACTTTTACATAGCCACAGGCCGCGGGTTTATACAAAGAAAAGACAGGGGCTCTATTGCAAAGAGGCTGTGGCGAAGGGGTATGTCCAAATCTAGCCGTCAGATCTGGTTCTAGTGGTTCAGAATAAATCATGGCTCAAACGAATCGATACGCAGTAATGGCCATCGGATCAAGATCCGACGACAAGGGTTTTATGAAACCTGACCCTCTCACAACCCTTCGATTCACAATCCTTGGCTCAGATTCAAGCAGGCTGATTCAACACTAAGGTCTAATCTATGTCGCTCATCCAGAAACTGACGGTACTCATCTCGTCTTCATCCAGCCGAGGCAGCCGACCGCGACGGCGCCGCGAGGCGGTGTACGCACGTCGAGCAATGTGCTCCGGGCCACATAGCTCAATCCCCAGTACCGATCGAATAATCGCGGAGTGTAGGACAACGCGAACGCTATAGAGTACATCTTACCGAAAGTCAATGCGTGGAGATCACCAGCCACAGCGGCAGCGGCCTAGCGGACCACCATGGACTCCGGCGAGCAATTCCTCAATCAACAAGTGGATATGACCTTTAATCCGCCCACGCAAGTGACAGTGCACCGAAACGATTCCCGGAGCCACACGTCGAGACCCCGCCAATGGTGATGCGTGAGATGGGCCACGGCGACCCCCCTTCGGTTCCCGCGGCGTTTGGTGAGGCTCTCTATGGATATGGCTTTGAATTGGAGGAGGAAAGGGGAGGGGTATGGCCCTGGTTATATATGCTCGCCGAGGGAACCTCAGGCCAACCAATCCACGCGGAATCCACAGACACCGTTGCCGCTGCAAATCCGATTCGAGGATGAAGACGCTTGACGCCATGGTCCCACCTGTCCGTCACCAGTCGAGAGCGTTCACGCGGCAGAAACTGGCAATTTGGTCCCACCGGTAGAGGCACTAGAGGATACGCGCAGATGGTAGACCGAGGATGACGAGGTGGGCCCACCAGTCAGCAGGTAAACACGCAAATTGGTAAGATGGGCCGCACAGTGAGAGTGAGTGGGCTGCGGGAGGAGGAAAATCGGCCCAGGCGTGGTTCTTGGGCTTTTTCTTTTTTTCTATTTTTATTTCCCATTTCCAACTTATGTTAAATTTCAAATTTCAAACCTAATCATGTTTCCACTTTCAATTAAAAATCTTAATGTGAATATAGAGTCTACTATTTTTAATATTATTATTTATTTTTCCCATTTTCCTCATTTGAGAATTAACAAATTACTATTACAATTTCTTTCCACATTTTCTCTTTTATGTTCTCATTTAAAATTTTGAGGTCAAATTATGATATCTCGTTTTAATAGGATGTATCACCACAGATTATAAGTAGAGATGCATCACCCCATTATTTATTTAGTGGCTATTAACATTATTAATTGATTATGAATAGGAAAGGTCCTAGTAAATTCTCCAAAGGCTTTCAAAAATTCCAGAAATACTATAAATATATCTATTTCTTTACTTTATTATTCATTTCGTTTTCTACTAATTTTGGGCTTTACAATGATGAAGATGTGAAAGGGAAATGTGAGAGCACCTAGAGAGGGGGGGGGGGGTGAATAGGTGATCCTGAATAACTTGAAACTTAAGCCACAAAAACTTGGTTAAGTGTTAGCACAATAATCGCCAAGTGGCTAGAGAGGAGTCTCAACAAAACACAATAGCCACAAAGATATCAATCACAGAGATGGCACGGTGGTTATCCCGTGGTTCGGCCAAGACCAACGCTTGCCTACTCCACGTTGTGGCGTCCCAACGGACGAGGGTTGCAATCAACCCCTCTCAAGCGGTCCAAAGACCCACTTGAATACCACGGTGTTTTGCTTGCTTTACTATATCCCGTTTGCGAGGAATCTCCACAACTTGGAGCCTCTCGCCCTTACACTTGAAGTTCACAAAGAAGCACGGAGTAAGGAAGGGATGAGCAATGCACACAAGACACAAAATCAGAATGTCAACACGCACACAAGTCGCAACAAGAGCTCGCAACACAACCCGACGAGTTCACAATTCAACAAGAGCTCTAGATGCTATCACGTAGAAACAAATGCGGGAATCGAAGACTTGGGTGCTTAGGAATGCATTTGAGTATGCTTGGTGTCTTCCTCCATGCGCCTAGGGGTCCCTTTTATAGCCCAAGGCAGCTAGGAGCCGTTGAGAACATTCCTGGAAGGCAGATCTTGCCTTCTGTCGACTCGCGCACCGGACAGTCCGGTGCACCACCGGACACTGTCAGGTGCGGATTTGTTTCCTTATTTGGCGCAGCCGACCGTTGTGATTGAGAGCCGTTGGCGCAGCAGACACTGTCCAGTGCACACCGGACAGTC